>NC_090745.1:11067368-11077368 GCF_036898095.1 Palaemon carinicauda
GAGAGAGAGAGAGAGAGAGAGAGAGACTTGAATATTGGAAACCGAAACGAAATACTCTTAATAGGTAGATTGATTGATTGATTAAGAGTTTTCTGGCATCCTGACATCCAAAGTCATTGACGCGAGTTAATAGCAAGAAATATGAAGTCATGAACATAGCCATAGTTATAAATCTGACTTAGAAGACCCGAGGATTACGATTTATGGGGAATGCTGGTGTTCTTTGTGTTGTTACATTCAATAGTTCGATTCATTTTAGTTAATTGCACACCATATGGGGTGTAAATTCATTACCATGCACATTTAACCTAACGTGTTCATGTTACATTAAACATTTGTTAATGATAATAATGATAATAAATTTAAACGAACGCACACAAATGCACAAACGCGCACACGCAAATATATACAGTAAATATATATATATATATATATATATATATATATATATATATATATATATATATATATATATATATATATATATGCACACATACACACACACACACACACACACACACACATATATATATATATATATATATATATATATATATATATATATATATATATATATATATATTTGTGTGTGTTTGTGTAGCAAGATATGTATGTCCATATTTAATTTTTTTTTCACATAATCATAGTAAAAGAAATATAACATACACATGAGTACTTAACCACAACTTGTAGTTCTTATATTATTATTATTATTATTATTATTATTATTATTATTATTATTATTATTATTATTAGTGGCTAAGCTACAACCCTAGTTGGAAAAGTAAGATGCTGTAAGGGCTCCAACATGGATTATAGCCCAGTGAGTAAAAGGAAATAAAGAAATAAATAAATTATTTGAGAAATAATGAACAATTAAAATAAAATGTTTTAGATACAGTAACAACATTAAAACAGACATTTCATATATAAACTATAAAAAGACTTCTGTCAGCCTGTTCAACATAAAAATATTTGCAGCAAGTTTGTACTTTTGAAGTTCTACCGAATCTACCGTATCAACTACCCGATTAGCAAGATCATTCCACAACTTGGTCACAGGTGGTATAAAGCTTCTAAAATACTGTGTATCCACAATACATTATTTGTTAAAAGGAAAAATAATATGCTCACGTTTTGTACCGAGAAAGTAAACTTGCCATACCAAAGGTAATCCATGCGATTAACTGTGGCCATATTGACCCTTGTAACTGTGCGGCATCAATACAGAACAGGACACGTACAGGAATCTGAGAAAAAAAAAAAAAAAAAAAAAAAAAAGTCATTTCAAAGTACGCACAATTGGATAATTGAAGATTGAAGATGATGATGATTATTATTATTATTATTATTATTATTATTATTATTATAAGCTCTAAGTCAAATGACTTGAACAATGAAAATAGCTCAGTGGGGAATGGAAATGAAGAAACATAAAATAGAGGGCCTGAGTGTAGAGAACTCTAATTCAAGACAGTGGAAGAGCATTGTACAGAGACTAAGGCACTACCCAAGACTAGAGAACAATGGTTTGATTTTAGAGTGTCCTACTAGAAGAGCTATTTGCCATTTCTAAAGAGTCTCTTCTACCCTTACCAAGTGGAAAATGGCCACTGAACAACTTCAGTGCAGTAGTTAACCAGTTGAGCGATGAAAATTTTTTCGGTTATCTTAGTATTGTCCGGTGGATGAGGAAAGAGGAGAATGTGCAAAGAATAGCCCAGACTTTCAGGTGTATATGTAGCCAAAGAAAAATGAGTCTTAACCAGAGAGGGAGCCAAAGGACACAAACACCTTCCAGCCTGGTTTAAAGGGAAGAGTGTTTTGAAGCTTCCCTCCTTAGGGAAGAGCCTCACATTACCGTACACAAATGAACTCGCAATGTTTACAGTTTCTCTGAATAGAGACCCAAAGGTTCGCTTCGTGAAAACATTCGTAATTAAAGCATTCACGACCGACGGACTAATTAGAGGAGGACCTTCTGTATAACAAGCTGCTACTTCATTTTTCTTCGTAACGTTTCCTTAGAGAATTTCATCATACTTCTGTATGTAGCCGGTCAAAATTGACGGCTAAATATTTAGATAGATATGCACACACAGACGCATCCGGAACCCGCTCCCACCAGGGTATGACTGCTCCCTTTCCTCCATGCCCGAGAGACGGGGAGAGATAAACGTGACCAGAAAGATATATATATATATATATATATATATATATATATATATATATATATATATAATTTAAAACTTCACCATCATTGTGAGCTAAGGGTGGGGGTTTTGGGGGAGCCTCTAGGTCTACTTTCTGAGTCACCTACAACCATTGCCAGGTCCTCCCTTGTCCTAGCTTGGGTGGAGAGTGTGCCTGGGCGCTGATCATATGTATATATGATCAGTCTCTAGAGCATTGTCCTGCTAGCTACGGCATTATCACTGTCCCTTGCCTCTACCTCTCAGAAGTTCAAACTTGCAGTGCATGATTTTATATTAAACGGGTTGACATACGCCAAGTCTCTCTTTATAGTTTATATATAACAGATATTTCGTATTCACTATTCATGGCTTCACGTGTACTTTATTCATTCTTCATTTTCCTCAATGGGCTATTTTACCCTGTTGGAGCCTTAGGGCTTATAGCATCCTACTTTTGTAATTAGTGTTGTAGTTTAGCTAATAACAACAACAACAATGGAAATGACCATATAATGCTATATGTATTGACGGCTTTAAAAGTTCGGTGGGTATTGGCTGTGCTTCAGTATCCTCAGACAAAACAAAACAACTCTCATCACTTAAGGAAGCATCAGTAATTAAATCTAAATTATGAGCAATTTTACCAGCAATTGACACTGTTAAAACTATTGATGATGGAGCATTTATTCAAGGAGTGCCATACAAGCCCTCAAAGGTTACACGCAAGAACCAAGATGTATTACAAATCAAAGAGCTTACTATCATTCCTACCCCTTCTCTTACAACTCCATCTGTTCTTCCTGAACATAAGTATATATATATATATATATATATATATATATATATATATATATATATATATATATATATACCTACATATATATATATATATATATATATATATATATATATATATATATATATATATATACATATATACCTACATATATATATATATATACACACACACACATATATATATATATATATATATATATATATATATATATATATATATATATATCCCCTTGGTCTGATATTTCCCTTCCAATCCTCTTACCACGTGTTTCAGTTATGGCCAAGATATCCAAACTACATTTCATAAATACATTCTCCACTTGCTGTAACTTCCCGATCTGGTTTATGGCTCTAACATTCCAATTACCAATTTTTCTTTAGTATTTTAAACCGGGAGATTCTTAGCTTCATTAAAATATAGCCAGTTTCTTGTGATGCGCAGTGCTTATCTAACTAAGGCACTAACTGCATAAGGCGGCGAATAACATATATAAAAAAAAAAAAAATTTAAGATCAGCAACAAAGTTATAATAGACCTGCCATATATAAGTTATGAAGAGAGACTTGTGTCAGCTTCTTCAACATGAAAACATTCGCTGCAAATTTGACCTTCTGAAGTTCCACTGATTCAACTGCCCGATTAGAAAGATCATTCCACAATCTGGTCACAGCTGGAATAAAACTTCTAGATGGAGAGTTAGAAAATTGAATTGTGCTTTGGAGTTTAATGTGAAACCTTTTCGTTGCACTTGATTGAAGTAGTTGATAAATTTTACTTGAATTACAGGAAATAATTAGAAATGAAACTATAAGAGAGATTACTCAAATGCCATATGTGGATGAGATCATGGTGAAGGGTAGATGGAGATGGTTTGGGCATGCTCTTCGCACTCTCCAAGAGAGATTACTTCACCAAACGTTCAGTTCGGCCCCACAAAGCACAGAAGCTGAGGACTAGGAAGCGTGAAGTAGGAGATGATGAATGGAGAAGTATTGATTTAAAAGCTCAAGATAGAAACGACTGGCGAAATTTAACTGAGACCCTTCGCGCCAAAAGGCGTAGGAGGAAATGATGATGATGATGATGATGATAATGATGATGATGATATCTGTGAAATCTCGCTTCCAATGAACAACTAATAATCTACCTCGATTGGAACTCTTTGGGAGAATAGAGACGGATCCTTGATGACCCTGGGGACTCTGGCAGTTCCTCCTCCAATAAGCAAGATAGGACACCGTCAACTTATAGATTACAAGTCCTCTCGGAAGTTAAATCTTAATAACTGTTATAAAATTCAACAAAACAATATATTTTGGAAGATCTAATATCATTAATGTATTGGAGAACTATTTGTAGATATCGGTGATTATTTTTTTTTTTTAATATCTGATTTTTTTTCTCATAATCCCCTTGAATTCTAGGCAATATGTTTTAATTAAAAAATCGAAATTTGTTATTTAACTTGTCTTCATACATATGTCATACATAGGCTATGCTATTAAGTGTGGACGTGTTGCGCGGAGCTTCGTTAAACACTCGCCCTGAGTCGTATTTTAGCTTTCTGTTTCTTGCTTAGAATATCATTGAAAAGATATTAGTTAATCTTATGGAGAAACCTAAGTGATAAGAAACAGTACACTATGTCTGTTCCTAACTATTTCTCCCTCATATGTAAAATCACGAAGGGAGAATGGAAAAATGGATAGGATGTGAATGTGATAGATTCTAACATGAGAAATGTGTGCATATAGTGATAGGCATCACTGATAATGAACGGAATAACCTAGATTAGTTTTGCCCATCCTGCGTACGTGAAGCCAGACAAAACAATTTAGTAATATAAAAATTAAAGGAAGATGTGGACGTGAGAGATTTGGCCTTGAAGGAACAAGACGCGAAAATAGATAACTTGGAAAACAAACTTACGGACCTTAGCGCTGACGCAGCAAATTCCACCCAGACCACCGACCTCACTGAGAAAGTTGACATTCTTGCCATGAATATGGAATCAATTAAAGCAACTCTTCAGACATTGATAGACCCAAACCGGAGAAACCGCCATTTGCTGACAAAGTTAAGGAAATAAGTCTGTTGATAATTAAATCAACAAATACAACAACTAAAATTACTTAAAGAAAACGCGAGGTTGAACAAGCACTTAAAGACATTCCTATACTTAACACGAGGTCAACTACGAATGGAAATGTTGTTAACTTTGCAAACAATATTATCAGGGAAGAGGCGGCAAACAAAATTCAGACATTGGTGGCTGACACTGAAACGAGAAAAATCGGAAAACTAAAACCAAAAATAATATGCAATGTGTAAAATGATGAAGATGATGTAATAAATGCTTTGATTCAAAGAAGTCGCTGCCTGGACCAAATCCAAAATATAGAAGAGAAGATAATTGTAGTCCTGAAGAAAAAAGGGGGGGGGGGGGACGGGTGGGCACCCACTATGTGCTGAAATGTGATCCTGAAGTTCGGAGGGCTATTCATGATAATGGGGACATAAGTTTCAATACGATGGGGTATTTATAACATACGTGATAGGTACCACGTGATCACCTGCTACCACTGTCAGAGGTATGGACATCTTGAAAAAGATTATAAGTCTAAGAATGATGATAAAGTCTGCGGAAATGTTCAGGAAAGCATTTCACCAAGGAGTGTAATTCGCAAGTGTTTAAGTGTATAAACTGCACAAAGTTAAACAAACCAAGTGACCACATAGTAAATTCTGAAGACTGCAAAGCTTACGACTTGGAACTGAAAAGACGAAGAAAATACTGATAATGGTTACTAAGGATATCATAAACTGTGACTATGTAAATATACAATGTAGATAATAAGACTATTCAAATTCGAGAATTATTAAACGAGAAATTTTTGGATAGGCTAGCGTTATCAGAAACATGGTTAAATAACTTGGACGAGGCAAAGATCACTGAAATGACCCCCCCCCCCCCCCCACACACACACACCTTCTTTCACATGCCGAGAGAAGGTAGGTGTGGTTGGGGTGTCGGACTCTATTCATAAAAGTTACTCAAATCTCAGAATGTTGAAAAGAACTAGTGTAACAAGCTATGAATATATAGAAATAAACTTTGCGCTAAAAAACAGAAAAATATCCTTTTTAACCATCTGCAAACCTCCTAGAACAAACACTAGTATCCTTTTTGCAACAGTGACATTTTAACAGTAAATAAACAATACGCGATATGAAACGTTAAATACTCTGAACGAACAAAGTAAAACGGCAGTGGAGGTCCTGTAGAGAGTGGGGTTCCCCTGCTGTATGGGACCGGAAAAGAAGCCATCAAAGTAAGTAAAGAAAATATATGTTCGGTCTCGGGTTTATTATACTACTGCCTAGTGACCTGTCCCTCGCCATTGCCGCTCATGAGTGACTTTTAAACCTTTAGACATTGATCTAAAATAATAATTTATATCTAAAGTTGAAAGAATAGAATGGTTTTTATTAAAGTGAAGTACCTTTTATTCATAAATACGACATAAATACGCAAAACTAGGACAAAGAGGTAAATAAAACTTAATTTATTAGTGTAAAGATTAGAGTTCAATGCATATGAAGAAAGCACAATATCTGAAAGAAATATTTTGAAATAAAGTTTTGTTTAAAAGCTATTCATCAGGATAGTGACAGGTGCTGACGGGATAGTCATGGAAGAGTCCAGACAATCATGATGGACTTTATACAGCCATAGAAGAGTTCTGGCAGTCATGGAAAAGTCCAGACTCTACACAGTCGTAGAAGAGTTCAGACACACACGGAGGACTCTATACAGTCATAGAAGAGTCCAAACAGTCATAGAAGACTCTACACATTCATGGTAGACTCTACACAGTCATAGAAGAGTTCAGTCACACACGGAGGACTCTATACAGTCATAGAAGAGTCCAGACAGTCATAGAAGACTCTACACATTCATAGAGGAGTTGAAACAGTAATGGAAGAATCCATACGGTCATGGAAGGGCCAAATAAAAAATAAATGACATTAAATATTTATTCTAAATTACAGCAGACTTTAAAAGACGTGGTATTCAAATAAGTACCTTCCATTTCTATTGGAGTATCGTATCCGCAATCAGATCAATCAATAACGTTATTTTCTCTGTTACTTACGACAATTTTCATTGGTGAATCTCTATTAGTAACCACAATATCTATGTATTTTAAAGTTAATCAATAGAGAGAGAGAGAGAGAGAGAGAGAGAGAGAGAGAGAGAGAGAGAGAGAGAGAGAGAGAGAGAAGGATTTACGATCTCAAAGACTTTTCAGTCTATCCGCGGAGCTTCCATTTGCTCTTGGGTAGAGCGAAGTAATTTGAATGTATAGAGAGATTTTATGAGACTTTTTATGATCTTGTCCAACTAATTCTTGAGTTGTGTGTGTGAGAGAGAGAGAGAGAGAGAGAGAGAGAGAGAGAGAGAGAGAGAGAGAGAGAGAGAGAGAGAGAGTTACAAGGATTTACGCTCTCAAAGACTTTTCAGTCCATCCACGGAGCCTCCATTTGCTCTTGGGTAGAGTGAAGTAATTTAAATGTATAGAGAGATTTTATGAGACTTTTTATGATCTTGTCTAACTAATTCTTGAGTTGTGTGTATGTGAGAGAGAGAGAGAGAGAGAGAGAGAGAGAGAGAGAGAGAGAGGGGGGGGGGGGGGGGGAGAGAGTTACAAGGATTTACGATCTCAAAGACTTTTCAGTCCATCCGCGGAGCCTCCATTTGCTCTTGGGTAGAGTGAAGTAATTTAAATGTATAGAGAGATTTTAGGAGACTTTATGATCTTGTCTAACTTATTCTTGAATTGTGAGAGAGAGAGAGAGAGAGAGAGAGAGAGAGAGAGAGAGAGAGAGAGAGAGAGAGAGAGAGAGAGAGAGAGAGAGTGTTACAAGGATTTACGATCTCAAAGACTTTTCAGTCCATCCGCGGAGCCTCCATTTGCTCTTGGGTAGAGTGAAGTAATTTAAATGTATAGAGAGATTTTATGAGACTTTATGATCTTGTCTAACTTATTCTTGAATTGTGAGAGAGAGAGAGAGAGAGAGAGAGAGGAGAGAGAGAGAGAGAGAGAGAGAGAGAGAGAGAGAGAGAGAGAGAGAGAGTGTTACAAGGATTTACGATCTCAAAGACTTTTCAGTCCATCCGCGGAGCCTCCATTTGCTCTTGGGTAGAGCGAAGTAATTTAAATGTATAGAGAGATTTTATGAGACATTTTATGATCTTGTCTAACTTATTCTTGAATTGTGTGTGAGAGAGAGAGAGAGAGAGGAGAGAGAGAGAGAGAGAGAGAGAGAGAGAGAGAGAGAGAGAGTCCTTTTACGTTTATAGATTTCTCACGGCAAAAATAGAAGCCTTTTGGGACACAGCGCTGAGGTATAAAGCTGGGTGGATTTGAATGGTCCTCATAAATGCATCGCCTCAAAACAAAACTCAAAATGTAAAACTGAATTTCCATTCTATTTTGATTTGCATTGTAAGTGGGGACAGTTATCCATGAAATAAAAATGAAGAGTTGAGAATGCAGTTAGAAATGGGATTATTTGTACGTGTGGATCAAATTATTTTATTTACATATTCTATAAATTGTGGTAACAAAACATTGGAAACAGATAACTGACCTAAAATCTTTATTTGCTTCGCAATCTTAAATTGTTATATAGATTTGTTAACGTTCTCGAATTTTAATAATCGTATTGGCTGCAATGGACATGGAAACCCATCCTAAGCTTTCTTTTTCGTTGGGAGTACAGTAATATAATTCACTTTACTTATTCATAGTTTATTAAGTAAAGGTCAAACGTTGTGAATGATTTGTAGTTTTTATGTGCACATCATTATAATAAAAAGTAAGAATGTTAAGTTATAAATTTAAAAATTGAAAAATATTGCTTATACACAGCCCAAATTATTAGGTAGAATTTTATTTTGAGAACAGCAATGTTTAGAAGAGGCCTATAAGCCTCTTGATATAAGCTACTTTGGCCCCACGACAACAATCCTTAGGAAAAGACTTAAAATACCTCGCAGCATTGGGGCAGCTGTACATCATTATTTTGTCACAAATAGCCATTTAAACCATTGACTTGTCAATGGCTCGATGGTATAAATGGACCGTCTAGTTTTGATTCAGAGACTGGCCAGTTTAGAACCATTTATAAATGGATAAATAGATTCCTTTGGGTAATTCTTTCAGAATTAGATGGAGTTTCATATTAGGAGCTATTTGTTCTCAATATATATATATATATATATATATATATATATATATATATATATATATATATATATATATATATATGTGTGTGTGTGTGTGTGTGTGTGTGTGCGGGTGTGTGTATGTGTGTAGGCTTACTTACAATCATCCTTATGAGTATGTATATATATATATATGTATATATATATATATATATATATATATATATATATATATATATATATATATACTGTATATATATATATATATATATATATATATATATATATATATATATGTGTGTGTGTGTGTATGTGTATGTATCTTTGTAGAAATAGATTTCTAAATAAAATCATTACCAGCATATACAGTACACATATACAATCAAATAGCATATTTTCATTATTCTGAAGGAAAGCACTCAGATAGTAATAGGATACTTTATAACCAATACAAAAGCGTAATGAAACAATGAATACGGAATGTTTATGAATAACATACGAGGAGATCTCACGCTAAAATGCCATGTAATTTGATACGAATAATAAGTGATGGAAAACTGCAACAGAGAACTCTCCCGGTCTTCTTTAAAGAAGGAAAGACAATATAGAAAAGATTGAAGAATAGGTAATAGAGAAGATGATCTTCGTCCAACATAAAGTTGGAAGCAAGAAGAAGAAGAAGAAGATTACGTCATAACACGAGCATTTGGATTCTGAATGGTCGACAGGTTTTGTAAAGGTACGAGAGGCGGAAACTTTAACTGGAAGAAACCG
>NC_090745.1:11087368-11123017 GCF_036898095.1 Palaemon carinicauda
TCTATATTTCAGAAGAAAGTGCAGATAAAGAATTGGAACGGAAAGCACAGATAAACGTACAAATGTAGATGGACTGGAATATTACATATAAATTTTTCCCTCTTCGTGCTGTTCCGCATTCTTATGAATGTTATGAAAGCTAAGCGAAAAGTAATATCTATTCTTAAATCTACTTGGAAATTGAATACTCGAGTTCATGTTTTGAAATTATGAATAAAACAATGTAGCTAAGAAACATTGTTACCTGTCGAATAACAGTTGTTATTTTACAATAGATTATATTAATTCATCATATTGTTTTTAGATATTTGTTTTAGAACTTGAAAAAGCGAGAATCTCTTGAATTAAAGAAAAATGTTAATTGAAAGAAAAACAAAAGTTGGTTTCAGGATGGATATGTTTATTTACTCCGTCAAGGAGGTTATGCGATCGAGTCGGTTTATTTATTTATTCATTTATATATTTATTTGTCTGTAGACAGGATTACGTCAAAACCGCGTTTGAGATACTATACCTAGACCTTGGTCAAAACTACCCAACGGATCTTGATGAAATTTTCACCATAGATAGATCTTAAGATCATGGATGAACCCATTTAATTTTGGAGGTAATCCGGATCAGGATCCATATTCTATATCCGGATTGGCATTTTTCTCCATTGTAAAGATAACGTCAAAACTAATTAACAGATGTTGACGAAATTTTCACCACAGATAGATCTTAGCTCATGGACGAACCCATTGAATTTTGGAGATGATCCGGATCCGGATCCGGATTCTAGATCTGGATTCGCTTTTTTTACCATTCTAAAAATAACGTCAAAACAAATTGACGGATTTTTACGGATTTTAGGTCACGGATGACTCATTAACCTTTGGGGGTGGTCAGAAATCTCTGATTGCTCTTTGTTTTTTTTTTTTATTTATTCGATGTTGATTACTTTATCTCGCATTCGTAGAACAGAAGAAATCATTTTGTTTGATCATTCATATTGCGATGCTTAATTTTTCATTTTCTTTTTTATAATGATGAACATTAAACCTATTAATCATCTTACTGTGGAATTTTTTTACCGTTAATAAAGTTATTTTCAATATCATTATCAACGTTCATTATTATGATATTTTTCATAGAATAGTTCTCCTTTTCTTAACATATTTACAAGATCCTTCATTTGTGCAAAGACATCTTTTTATATCTGGGACTGTTTATGGTTCCAAATTATAAATATTTAAAAATGCATTTTATCCATTTATAGTTTTCATGTTACTTCTTCCATATACATTTAATATTTGAAATTTTGATTCACATCAAATGTATCCCTTTTTTTCGTAAATATTTGGTGTAACAATTTACGGAATTTCAATCGTTTACTTTTAATAAATTTCCAATTTTGACGTACCAATTTACGCAGTTTCAGTGTTTATCCTTTAATTTTAATTCAATATAATATTTTTCTTTGTATGTATGTATGTATGTATGTATGTGTGTATGTATGTATGTATGAATACAATATGACTTTCTTCTTGTATGAGTACAGTATATTGCACTGCCGCTTCTCGTGCAACATTTTGGAAGAGATTACCCATAATTATTATGAACTGAAATACAGTATAAAATATTTCACTTCTAAAAGAGTTCTCACTAGCTATCAAGGGGAATTCAATGTTCATATTTATATAAAGAAAGAGATGCTTTCTTTTGGTAAGAGTGATTAATACCGCGTGAGGATATTGCACGTACAAACCATAAATGAAATTGAACGTAAAAGGAAATATACTGTATGATGTTCACCACAAACTGTGGATTGAAGGCGTCATCAAAGGGACCCTCAATGTCCCCTTGCGTTTATGACTTTAATTGGTTTTAATCATACATAACAGAGGGGACTAACATCCGGCTTGAAGTTTGACAGGTTGGGCTATAAGGAATAAAGTCTATTTGGAAAAATTGCTACACAAACATGGATATATATATATATATATATATATATATATATATATATATATATATATATATATATATATATATATATATAATCACACACACATTAAACATTTAGATGGATATGGACACTCAAATTCAACCCATCCTAGCTAGTTTGAGCAATATGTAGTATAGGGGATGTGGTTGCCGCTCAGCATGATATATATATATATATATATATATATATATATATATATATATATATATATATATATATATATATATATATATTGCTACTAGCTAAGCTACAACTCTATTTGGAAAAGCAAGATGCTCTAAGCCCAAGGGCTCCAACAGGGAAAAATAGCCCAGTGAGGAAAGGAAATAAGGAAATAAATAAACGATATAAGAAGTAATGAAAATTAAAATAAAATATTTTAAAAACATTAACAACATTAAAACATATATTTAATATGTAAACTATAGAAGTATTTATGTAAGCCTGTTCAACATAAAAACATTTGCTGCGAGTTTGAACTTTTGAATTTCTACTCATTCAACTTCCCGATTAGGAAGATCATTCCACAACTTGGTCACAGCTGAAATAAAACTTCTAGAGTACTGTGTAGTATTGAGCCTCATCATGGAGAAGGCCTGACTATTAGAATTAACTGCATACCTATTATTACGAACAAATGGAACTGTCCAGGAATATCTGAATGTAAAGGATGGTCGTCAGAATTATGAAAAATCTTATGCAACATGCCTAATGAACTAATTGGACGACGGTGCCAGAGATTAATATCTAGATCGGGAATAAGAAATTTAACAGACCGTATGTTCCTGTCCAACTAATTAAGATGAGAATCAGCAGCTGAAGACCAGACTGGAGAACAATACTCGAAACAAGGTCAAATGAAAGAATCAAAACACTTCTTCAGAATAGATTAATCACAAAAAATCTTGTAAGACTTTCTCATTAAACCAATTTTTTTGGCAATTGAAGAAGACACAAACCTAATGTGTTTCTAAAAAGTAAATATGTATGTGTGTCTGTTTCTTGTGTGTATTCGTGAGAAAAAAAAATTTGAGTATTTGTGTGTAAATTATTTTTTAACTTTTTACTTGTCTGGATATTTAATTTATTAATAATATCTAGTACCCTATAACCACTTTTTATTTCTAATTTTCTTTTTTCAGCCAGTTTTGTATAAGTATTTTGAAAATATGCGAAGTTAGTTTTTATAGCACAGTTGCATTTTTATTGACAAAATAAAAATAAACACGAAACGGATTCCTGGTTAAAAGAAAAACATTACAAAAGGTAGTCTCGTGTTTTTTTATTTTTCTTAAATAATTGGATGGACAAAGCATGACGCATTTTCACTTCAGATTTAATTGAAAATATCATGACTAAATCCTCAGGTTTATTTAGAATATACAACACAGGACGAATCTCTTTGAACAAACAGATGATAAAAGAGATCCCAACAAAGTATTGAATATTGAGGATAAATGCTTCAACACAGGGATTTCTTCCCGATCTGTGAAGACTTGAAAAATAAAATATAACAACACAACCTTGTGCAGCAATGGAGTTATGCAAATGATAAAATGTATGTGAAATAGAAAAGATGTCAAGTCTTTACATATTTTTCCAATGGTCAGATTACGAAGCATTTCATTTAACCTTTTCAGTTGAACAGGAAACGTATTTATGACTGTAGATAAATTTAACCTGTTAATTTTCTTTATTGATATCACATAAAGTATATTCGATTATTAACCTTAGTGTTCCTTCTGAAGATTGCAAGAAAAAAGTCTCTTATTTGGAAGACAAATGGTCTTCAAAAATGATTTTTTAAAGAAATTTTGCAAGTAAATAATGAACAATAACTTTTAAAAGGAAAGAATTTACAACAAAAGAACATACTAACGGCTTCATAAAGTTCTAGAAGCAACCTATTAGGAATGAAGTACGCCTTAATGGGCTTCCTTTATCACTCCAAACTTTATTTTCCTAAAATGACAGGATGCTTAGGGCATTAGAAATATTATGCCCATGCCTTGCCAGAAATATCCTTTTAACCAACTAGAATTTTATAAAATCTCCTCTTTTAAGAAATACATTGCATTTTCCAGAAAACAAAATAAAAAGGGGAAATTGAAAACATTATAATCGATCCTATTGCAGCATGATTTAGTGGATCTAGAGATTCACTGAACACTTTCAAACTAACTTCAGTCTTATATAGAGTTTTTCTCTCTTTTTGACAAAGATTCTGTTTCCTTTTGTATGGATTGAAACATAAAAATGGATTTTGAAAATTCTGACAAAAACATTACAGGGGTATATATAACATCATAAGCATCATCATCAGCAGTTACTTGTCCACGGCGGTACATAGGCCTCAGACATGGTCTTTCTGTGCCAATCCACGCCCGCAAACTTCCTTAGTTCGTCTATCCACCGTCTTCACTTCCTTCCCCTGCTTCGTTTGCAATCTTTAGGGACCCATTCTGTTATTCTTAATGTCCATCTATTGTCTGTCATTCTCATTATATGTCCTGCCCATGTCCATTTCTTTATCTTACAAGCTGTTAGAATATCCTCTACTTTAGTTTGCACTCGTATCAATGTTGTTCTTTTTCTATCCCTTAGTGTTATTCACGTCATTATTCATTAAATAGCTCTCTGGGTTGTAACTACCTTATGTTTCCGATTCATAAGTTACAACTGGTAGAACATCTATATATATATATATATATATATATATATATATATATATATATATATATATATGCATATATATATATATATATGCATATATATATATATATATATATATATATATATATATATATATATATACAGTATACATGTACATTTGGATGTGTGTGTACCTAACATTTGGGCTTTTGAGTAACAGGAAAAAGCTACAAAAAGATAGAACAATTACCGACTCTTATATACTATAACAAACTACTGGATCATGAATGAGCCCCGTGTGCAGTAAAACGTCTAACAACCTACTCCAGCATACTCATAAGCAGCACATCGAACCCAATACAAACACTGTAAATCTTGCACTTTATTGGTATTGAAACTTTTCCTTTCCAATACTTTTTCACAGCATCTCTCCAACTCTTTATATCTTTTCCTATTCTGCTATCTCGTAGATCCTCTGAATTATAAATCTTTTCCTCCATTTTACTGTCTTGGGGCAGAGTTCTCTTGCTGGAGGGTACTCTTGGGCTCTCTATTGTATCTTATTTTCTTCCTCTGGTTTTTTTTTCTTTTTTTATAGTTAGCATATGAAAAATCTATTTTAATATTTTTACTGTTTGTAAAATATCTTATTTGCTCATTACTTCTCTTGTGGTTTATTTACTTGTATCCTTTCCTCACTGGTCTATTTTTCCAATAATAATAATAATAATAATAATGATAATAATAATAATAATAATAATAATAATAATAATAATAATAATAATAATAATGACGCTCATTATTTCCTCATGAATAGACCAATGCAGAATACTTCACTAAGCTAATTTTCTTATACATATGCTACGAATAATTATGGTTAAGCTTCAACCTTTTTTCTTTGCTACATATTCACTATACAAACTTCATGTCTATAAAGAAGTGTTCTTCCGACAATGCATTTGTACGTCCCACGCTTTCACGGACAATTCAAGTACGAATTATCTGCACATGTGTTGATACTTTTCCTGTCTCGTACGCCCACAAACACTCCTCAATTAGCCATATATATATATATATATATATATATATATATATATATATATATATATATATATATATATATATATATATATACATATATATATATATATATATATATATATATATATATATATAATAACGAGCAGAAATATAGGTTCCACGACATCGCTACATATATATATATATATATATATATATATATATATATATATATATATATATATATATATATATATATATATATATATATATATATAATAACGAGCAGAAATATAGGTTCCACGACATCGCTACATATATATATATATATATATATATATATATATATATATATATATATATATATATGTTATATATAATAATAATAATAATAATAATAATAATAACGAGCAGAAATATAGGTTCCACGACATCGCTGAATAAATGGAAAGAAATACAAAACTGTTTATTATTTGAAATATAAATCGATTTTTTATACTCCCGTGGAAAGGAAAGAGGAATATTTCTTTTATACGAAGTTATTAATGCAGAAATATTATATATATAAATAAATAAATAAAAAGACTGGATCTTTTCAGTTTCACTGCTGCAAAAACTATGAAACCAAAATGAAATTCCTTTTTGTTGAAAAATGAAAAATAGAAAAGTTATGGCCAGTAAAAGATGGTTATTTCCTATGCATTTGTTAAGAAACTTAATTATCATTTTTTCCTCAGATAATATGGCTAGCGACGAATATGGTCTAAAGGGGTTTTGGGAACACCAATCCAATGCGTAACAAATACATTGGAAATAAGCACCTTTAAATAGCCATAACTTTTTTCATTTTTCATTTTTCGAAAAAAAAATAATTATATTTTAGGAAAGAGCATAAAAAACTGCATTAGTAAAGTGTAATTTTGTTACATAATTTTTGCGGCAGTCAAACCGAAAAGAACCAAAAGACTTATGTCATCCTGTTCAACATAGAAACATTTGCTGCAAGTTTGAACTTTTGAAGTTCGACAAGATATCATCGATACAAGAAAAAATGTGAAAAATTTTGTGAATGTTACATGAAAATGAAAGATTAGGTTTGGACCGTCGACTGTAGTATGAATGGAAGATATGTATGTTGGGGGGACCGGGTGCGTAGTAATAAAAAAAAAAAAAGATCTTGAGACAATGCATGTGGCACCAAGGCAAGAAATTTTAAATCAGTGCCAGATATAATGCTGGCAAATTAATAGCTTAATGTAATTTCAATACTTGATGGAGAAACTACGGTTAGGAAGTTGCATTGACCAGATGATACATTAGATACCTCTTTGAATACTGCTCATTTTTCCTCTCTTCACTAAAGGGGATATCTTCTGCACTGGAATTGTTCAGTGGCTGCTTTCCACTTGATAAGGGTAGAAGAGAGATTTTAGCTTGGGTGATGCCGTAGCCTTTGTGTCATGGTCTTCCAATGTCTTTGATTAGAGGATACTTTTTTGAGGGTACACTCGGTCACACTATTTTATCTGTTTCCTTATTTCCTTGCCTCACTGGGCTAACTTCCCTGTTGACCCTGTTGGAAACCTTGGGCTTATAGCATCTTCTATTTCCAACTAGGATTGTTGTTTAGCTAGTAATAATAATAATAATCAGAAAAGCACTTAGTGCAGACCTCCGCCACGGCAGCTTATTTCTCGAAACCAAGTTGCCTTTCCTAGAATCAGTTTAGACCGTAGGCGTATTTGAAGTCTGACAACCATGTGCAAACTTGGGGTTAAGGTTATGGTTAATTCGGTGAACCTTTTGCTCGACCTTAACCTTGAGCTATGACCTAGGACTTTCAAAATTGAATCACATCTACGTCTCAACATAGCAATTAATCTCTGAAAGTTTCACTACTCTATGAGTAAAATTGTCGCCAGGAAGTTGTTCACAAACAAACGGGGGCGAAAACGTAATTTCCACACAACTTTGTTGGCGGTGGTAATAATAATAATAATAATAATAATAATAATAATAATAATAATAATAATAATAATAACGCTGCCGAGATACAAATCTTTAGTCTTTAGACCAGAACGCTTATAGTTCAATGAGACAAACCCGGAGAAACCTATGACCCAAGAACTTATGGTATATGTCATTCATAATTCATTAGAACTGGCTGCCCCCCCCCCCCCTGTTTCAAGAGGACACATGTAATAACAAGCAAATCTACTGTTCCTTCCTTACCGTTGAAGGAATACGAACCCGGTTCGTTCGTAGGTAAATCAATAGTTGAAAATGGAAGGACCGATACTCAGTGTCTAAAGCGATATGTTGGTCACCAAAACTTGACCTCCTGTGGACGGTGTGAAAAACGGACTTAAAACTAGAGCTGCACTCAGTAGACCGCAGACCTCCTCCACAGCAGCTTATTTCTTGAAATTTTGCTCGACCTTAACCTGGATCTTTGACCTAGAATTGGATATTTGCTATATCTTGACCTTTGACCTTAACACGTATTAATTGGCGTGAATTTTCATACACTCAATTATGAAACAAGTTTGTAAACGGACTTGTAACAAACACAAGACGTCTTCGAATGTGTTTTTGTTAATCTTTAAACAGAAACCAACAATCAATAATGAACACTATAAGCTTTCCATTCTGATTATTCAAATGGTTTTATTCCCCTAAATGAAATGCCTCCAAGCGTTTAGCAGGCGTGCAGAAACACACCCGGATTATAATCGCGTACATTTTTAGAAGTAAAAATCTATATTTCTGGCTTACAAAGAGAGGCTTATATTAGATTTCTGTGTACAGACTATTTAATCCCAGCCAGAGTTTCTGTGAAAAGCGTGACAAGCAAAAAGTCTGGATGTATCAGTGATTAACGTTCTATTTTTGCTCTGGAACCCCTCATATTAATTAAGGGGAAATGGAAATTGAAAGAAATGCCTGTATAGTTGTTCACACACTAGACTCCTTAGAGATCTTTCTATGAAAGTATTGGTGAGTAAAACAAATATACATTATAGCTACGAAAGATTTTTTTTTCATTATTAGCTCTGCCAGCGAAGTTGGGAGGGGATTGTGGTTTCACCCGTTTGTAAATTTGTTTGTTTGTGAACAACTTCCTGGCCACAATTTTACTCAGAGAGTAGTGAAACTTTCAGTAATTAATTATGTTGAGACGTGAAAGTGATTCCATTCTGAAATTACTAAGTCAAAGGTCAAGGTCAACCGAATTAGCCCTAACCTTAACCCCAAGTTCGCACATGGTTGTCACACAGACTTCAAATACGCCTACGGTCTAGATTGATTCTGGGAAAGGCAAGCTGGTTTCGTGAAGTAAACTGCCGTGTTGGAGGTCTGCACTCTCGGAGTGCTTTTCTAGTAGTGTGAATATATCAGTCTTTAGACGGGCTCCTTCAATTTCCAAAAGTAAACAAACCAGTTTCCCCATAGATAGATATTAATGAAACTATGTGATGAAGTTTTCTTTTCAAGTGATTATTAGCAATTCTCTGGAGAAGAGAAGAAACAGTTCGTAAAAAAAAAAAAAGAAAAAAAAATGCAGGTCTTTTTATGTATTTTTTATTTGGTTGTTTCAAAGCCGATAACGTAACTAATTTTACAGCATTAAATTTTATTTTTTCATTGTAGAGACTAAAGGAATGAAAGGTAAGGCAAAAGGTCATATAGTTAAATCTTCGTATTGGATTCTTGATGGATTAAACAGTGGCTTAATTAGAATGGCGCAAAATAATTGCAAAAGCGATCAGGCGATAAGAGAATAAATACGATGCTATTAATTTCATCATCATAAGAAGGAATTTCTGCCCCCTTTTTTTTTTTTGCTGAAAATTTAACGAAATGACAGGATGACTTGATGAAGTAAATACGAGGAAAAAGAAAAACCATGGGTGAAATCAAAAGCCTCTTTAAGATATTGTGATTTCTGTAAAAGTAAAAAAGAAACAGGGCTGCTGGTATTTGTATGAATTGGGTGACGTAATGATTGTTAATTGACTTTACACTTTGTTCAAAAATTATGAGTAACGACATGTCACATGTGAGCATTAAGTTAGTTCTAGTGTGCGCGACCCGTCAAAATTGTCGGCTAAAAACTTACTTATGTGCACACACACAGCTTCAACCCTTCCCACCCCCTCCCCCATTTCTAAATACAACTCTGCTGTTTCGGCAATTTGTGGGAGATTGTGGTTTCCGAGAGTACCTCTCGGAGCACCCCCTCTCACCAGGGTATGACTAATACCTGTCCTCCTACCCAAAGGGCGGGGAAAGACCAAGTAGTCATATATATATATATATATATATATATATATATAGAGAGAGAGAGAGAGAGAGAGAGAGAGAGAGAGAGAGAGAGAGAGAGAGAGAGAGAGAGAGAGAGAGAGAGAGATATATATATATATATATATATATATATATATATATATATATATATATATATATATATATATATATACATATATATATATAATATAGAGAGAGAGAGAGAGAGAGAGAGAGAGAGAGAGAGAGAGAGAGAGAGAGAGAGAGAGAGAGAGAGAGAGATATGCTTGCTCAATATTATATAAGGGAGATGAAAAGGCTGATAAAGTATGGTAAAGTGATGCAGGATGATTGTAAGTATAAGCGAGCACAGCGAAACCAGTTTAAATAAAAACACATTATCAAAAGAATATTTTCTGGATTTCTAAATAGTTTATCTTAAATTAGAATCCAAAATCAAACCATTGTTCTCTGGTTTTGGATAGGGCCATAACCTCTGTACCATGGTCCTTCACTTTTCTTGGGGTAGAGTTCTCTTTCTTGAGGGTACACTCGGGCACACTATTCTATCTTACATCTCTTCCTCTTGTTTTTTTTTAAGTTTTTATATTTTATATATGAAAGATTTATTTAATTGTGTTTAGTGTTCATAAAATATTTTGTTTTAAATGTTAATTACCTCTCTTTTTTCCTTTCTTCGCTGGGCTATTTTCCTTGTTGTAGCCCTTGGGCTTATAGCATCTTGCTTTTTCAGTTAAGGTTATAGCTTAGCAAGTGATAATGATAATAATACTTCAGTTTGAGCTTACCCCATACAAAATGAAATAAAGACTATTTCTCTTCATTTTTCCTTTCATCTTCCTCCCGTGATGTGATTATGCCGTTAACACGGGCCTGGGGAAAATGAATTTTTAATTCTTCCGGGAAAGATAATTAAAGACCATCTCCTCCGAATTGTAATTCGATTTCCATAAACACAGACTTAAGGTGTTCGGTGGCGTGGAGTGAAGAGGGCGATTCCTGTGATGACAGTTATCCTTGACATTTTTTTAATTTTTTAGTTATTTGTCGGGATTTCGTTGTGTCGATTTGTGATAATAGTGAAGTTATTATTTATCTCTCTCTCTCTCTCTCTCTCTCTCTCTCTCTCTCTCTCTCTCTCTCTCTCTCTCTCTCTCTCTCTCCTCTCTCTCTCCTCTTATTGACTATTATTTTGCATATTTTTTTAGTCTTTTCTTGTACCAATCATTTTCCTTTAGAAAATATAAAATCCATTAAAATTTTCTTCTTCTCTTTTCTTTAGCCATCTTAATATATTATCATGATATGATTACTCAGCCATCCATCACAGTTGCTCTTTGGTACTTGATTCGCAGCATCTCTGGTGTAAAGAATCTCTTGTTTCTACATCAAATCTGAACATTTATGTATGTGGAGATTTTCCACTAACATTCTTTCTACATGGTGCAGTTTCTGTATGCCCCTCTACCAGACCTATAGGCTATATATTGGGTATTCTGTACGTTTTCCTGTACAAGTTGAACTTGTAATGCTGACTGTACAGGCACTGGTATTCCTTTATTGTTTCTCCTAATGAGAGTTCTGCCTCTGTACCTCAACTACTGCATATAGTCCAGCAGATATGTCAAAAAGATGTTCACTTCCGGAAGAAAGCATGAAAATTTGTATACAAGGGTTTCTAAGTATGCTGAATCCATTTCTAACTGGATCCACGCTGGCAAACCAAGGGGTCCTACTCAAAATTAAGAAATCCAAAATGGCCGCCCTGCATATTGCCGATTTTGCTTTTTCATCAGAACATTGGTTCTTTTTGACCTAGAAACATGATCTTAATTTAGATATATAGGTTTTTAGGGTCAAGGAATGCAATAAGACTCCTTAAAAAAACATAAAATGTAATTTAGAACAAAATTCAAGATGGCTGCCCTCCATGCATAATGCAAACCAGTAAACTATTTGTCTATTCGGCATATAACTACTTTATTCACCTTTTCACTGTTATCAATAGGTTTTGGGACAAGAAATTCAATAAAGCATTTTGATTCCTATAATATGTTCACTAGTAAAAAAATCTAGTTACAGTTTAAATAAATTTCGATGAACCATTGAAAGCAGTATTGTTCTTTCTCGTAACGCACAAAGAATAGAGATGTACACTTGTCATTTTCATATTATATTGGGAATATACATTGGACAAATGGTTTTACTGAAACAGTATTAAGATGAAAACAAAATATTGAAATGTTTTATAAATTTCAAGAAATAAACTTAATCTAATTTGTCAATGGCCTCTTAACATTGTCCACCACAAAAACACAGCTGTGTGCACGGGAGGCTTGCTTTAGCACACTGACATCTTCCTGTGCACCGTTTTTTACAGGCACACTTAATGAGTTCTCTGCAGCCCTTTGATGCTTCTGTCAGGGTACTCCATAAGGACACCCACATTCTCTCACTGTCAAGTGTCCACCCCCACTCAGAAGGACTCGGAAGTGTTGGACTGGCTTCCAATAGCCTGACCCCAGATGTATCCAGCTTGATAAGCAGCACGCTTTACATGTTGTAGAAGTGCTGCACGTGACGGTGGGATGTTTTCCAGCTTCCGATTATAGTAGGAGAAGAGGTGCTTCCTGGCTTTATTTACATCAGTGAGTTGCGATGTGCGAGAGTACAACAGAACCACATATTTTTCAAGTTTCTTCAGGTCCGCTTCTGTAACTTCACGTGGAGTAGCAGACAGTCTTTGAAACACTTCAGTGATTTCTGGAAATTATTTCCATACTTCCCATGCAGTCTTCTTACCGACAGAGCTAAATGAAGACACCGTGTCGCATCCTGATATGGCATGCATGAATGGGAGGCCTCTGCAGTAATCATTGCCAAGCTCACTAGCTATGACATGTGCTCCAATATACCGAAAGTGAGTACCATGACCAAATGCTAGCCAGAGTTCACAATCTTTCATGCTGATAGCAGTCACAATGGCTAGAACTAAGACATCTGTGTCAGTCGCATACACCATAATCCTCTTCATGTTATTGCTGTAGGCATGGAAGCAGTGAAGCATCATTTGGTAGTCTGCTTCTTCATGAGTGCATGGTTGAAGCCCAGAAACATCAAGTGTTGAGGAGGAGGCAACATTCTGACCTTTTGTTGTGACCAGCATCTTTCCTAGCACTGTTAATTCAGATTTGATCACATTGGCTAGAAATCTAAAGAGTTCCACCTTGTTGCTGTCAACACGCAAGGAGCTTTTCCAGTTGTGAGGAAGTCGTGTTTTCTCGGAAACCCGAAGAGCTTCTCCAGTACCTCGATGCTCTCTGGTGTGTGCTTTAAGACTGTCGTCCTTATAGGCATCCCACACAACATCTACTCGAGCCACATGTTCAAGTTGCCTCTTGAGATAAGAAACAGACACACTGTATAGTCTTTAAATGTTTTCACATTTGTTTTATCTGTCTTGGGATCCAATTTGTGGACGAGAGCTGCCCCATCAAATATCTTCACATCCACATCAGGTATGTTCTGTGGTAGTTGGGCTAGTGGTTCTAAACACTTCAGTAATTCAGCTTTTTCTCCAAGTCGCATCATGTTATTTTCAGCCAGCGACGGTGGCCAAGAGTGGTTCTCACGCTGGAAGATGATGTCAAATTCTCCATTTCGTGCTTGGCAAGAGATGTACATTCTGGAAAATAGTTGCAGGTCAACAAATATTTTCATGATAATGACCAGTTCTGAAAATGAAACAAATCATCAGATTAATGGCAGTTTCTGAAAACAGAATTAAACATAAGAATTATGGAATGATATACATGTACGATCTTCCTGAGAACTAAACAAAAATAAAACAATAATTCAATGAGTTGTTTACCCTATATGTTAAGTGTTTAGATAACCATTTACTGGTTCTTATTTTGTCTACAAATTATAGTAAAATGTAACCAAATTTCTTGTACTTAAGACCTATATTTAGCCATAAGATGCTATGTGCCACACAGAAGAAAAACGTTTAACTAGATTGATATTTGCATTACCAGCAGAAAGCAGCCATTTTGGATTTTGCTCAAAATATTATTTTATAGTATTTTAGTGTAACTCATTAAATTCCTTGACCCTAAAAACCTATAAATCAACACCAAGATCATGCTTCTATGTCAAATAGAACCAAAGTTCTGATAAAATATAAAAATTGGCAATACACAAGGCGGCCATTTTGGATTTCTCGATTTTGAGTAAGACCCCTTGGTTTGCCAGCGTGGATCCGGTTAGAAATGGATTCAGCTTACTCAAAAACCCCTGTATGCAAATTTTCATGCTTTCTTCCGAAAGTGAACATCTTGGCCATTTTATTCGACATATCTACTAGACTAATAACATTTGGAGTTATAAAAGCATTAATGAGTCATGTCAGGACAGAAATTTGACATTACTTTTCTTGTTGCATTAGTGTTTCTTTGCGAATAACGTATGATATTCGGTTTCTCCTATGTATAAGTTCAAATTGATAGATAGATAGATAGATAGATAGATAGATAGATAGAGTAACTTGGGCAGACAGACAGAAGTGGTAATAAAACAACATTCAAAATCAATTGTGAATACTATTAGAATATCGTCATGGATTGAACATCCTATGTAGCAGTGCAAATTGATAGATAGATAGATAGTTATAGTAACTTGGGCAGGCAGACAGAAGTGGTAATGAAACAGCCTTCAAAAGCATATTATTAGAATATTGACATGGATATAACATCCTGCTTTGTCAGGTAAAATGTTTATTTTGACTTTGAAAAACCTTTTAGTCTTGGGGAGATATTTACGTTCCATATGAGGAGGCCGTCGATGCGTGCTCTTATTCTTTGTAGTCTAAATACGAATATTTTCTGTCTATAAAATTTCCCAGAATTGCCTTCACAACGTTTATTTATTCTCATGCGAGTTTCAGTGTGTCAGGAAATCCGGTGTTCTTCCAATATGTGATCTACCAAAAGTTTGCGATTTACCAAGCTATGACAGTGATCTGTTATTTATGGCATGTGATCTACGAGTAGATCATGCGGAGCAAAAACCATTAGAAGTTTTAAAAACATTCCCAAAATAAAGACCAGCTCTATATGTACCGCTTAGCAGTACATAGAGCTGCGCCCGCCCCGTTGATCTTTATTTTTGGAATATTTTTTAAAACTTCTAATGGTGTTTGCTCCGCATGATCTACTCGTAGATCACATACCATAAATAGCAGATCACTGACATAGATTGGTAGAGGCGCCAGATCACATATTGGTATGAAAACCACTCGGTAGATCACATATTGGAAGAGCACCGGAAATCCTCGATCTAGAAGCTGGGGATTTTACAGGAAGAGTCTATTGTTTTCCTTCTTTCAGTAAGAAATACGGAAACAGAAACATTAACTAATTGAAATCTGCTACAATAATATTCAAGAAAATTCCATTCATTTATATATCTGGGGACAATGGTACTTCACATTTAAATAATTGTGTAAGACTTGTTTTTTGGATACTGAGTAGACAAATTAATAGAATGATTTATAAGGCGTTACTTGGCCATTACAGTAAATTGATATAGTAATACAAACGTAATACAAGTCTTTACAGTTCATATTATTATTATTATTATTATTATTATTATTATTATTATTATTATTATTATTATTATTATTATTATTATTATTATTATTATTATTATTAGCTAAGCTACAGCCCTAGTTGGAAAATCAAGATGCTATAAACCCAGGGGCTCCACCAGGGAGAAATAACTGAGGAAAGGATACAAAGTAAGAAATAAACTACATGAGAAACATTGAACAATTAAAATGAAAATATTTCAAGAATAGTAACAACATTAAAATAGATTTTGCATATATAAACTGCTCCATTTCTCCCCATAGAATTCTTTGACAGCTTATAAAATATATAATGTTTAGATTCTATGATCCGGCGGATCCCTCAAACCTCCATAACAGAAGTAATTCTTGATACAGATGTTCATAGTTAGAATGATGTTAAGCGATGCAAATACATTTTTAAATCAGAAACAATATTCATAATCAGACGATATAAGAGACTATCTACCACTGGGAGGTAAAATCTTCATTAACAACGATGAAAAATCGTATTGCAATTTGCCGATCTTTCTTCTGGGGTTTACAAAAGTCATAATAAAACAGCCTGGCAATGTATTGATAAGAATTTGAACATTCAGATTGCAATTTGCCAATCTTGTAAAAAATAAAAAATAAAAAACAGTTCTGAAAATGTAAAGATAAGAATTTGGGTCGGAAATAAACGCTACTGACGTTACTGAAGATACACCAGTAATGCTGTCACAGCTGTAATCATATATATTTCCAAAGAACAATATCCCGTAACGCAGTATGAAATATCCTTTTAAAAGTCCCACTTTCTCATCTATAACTACCCTTGGGTAGTACCATAGCCTCTGTACCATGGCCTTCCACTGTCATGGGGTGGAGTTCTCTTGCTTGAGGGTGCACTCGGGAACACTAATCTATCTTATTTCTCTTCCTTGTTCAAGATTTTATAGTTAGTATATGAAGGATATATTTTAATGTTGGTAGTGTTTTTAAGATATTTTATCATAATTGTTCATCACTTCTCTTATAGTGTATTTATTTCCTTGTTTCTTTTCTTCCCCGAGCTATTTTTCCCTGTTGGAGCCCTTGGGCTTATTGCATCCAGCATTTCCAACTGGGGTTGTAGCTTAGCTAGTAATAATAATGATAATAAAAATAATAATAATGATGATAATAATAATAATAATAATCATAATAATAATAATAATAATAATAATAATAATAATAATAATATTGTGTTACTGTTTCAGGTTCATCTGAAGGGCTAAAGTTGCTCGGAAATTCAAATGTTGAGGGAAAGTTTTCGACTTACGAAGTTCAAAGTCTCTTTCTCAGTTGACACAGTTGTGTCAGTAAGAGTGAGACTAAAAACCCTAATTTACTTTCTTCAGTTTCGTTACGTTGAATCGAATCCCTTCTCATTGAAACGTGACAGTCTACTACTAATTAAAGGTTTAAAGGTCACTCATGAACAGCAGAGGCAGGTAGTGTGAGTCTGTGACTTACCATATGCAGATATGCCCAGGTACCAAACCCTCTCTTCGTCCAAGCCACACCGAGGGAGGGCCCGGCAATGGCTGCTGATGACTCAGCCAAATCCCCTAGCCTTAGCTTACAAAGATGGGGAGGTTGCAGACACGACAAAAACTATCGAGCCTAAGAGGGACTCAAATCCTAGTCCGGTAAATCACTAGACTGGGACGTTTCCAAAGGCTTCCAATACCCTTAGCGCCCGTATGTGTCTTCACGGGGCTATAACAGTTACTTGGATAATACGCTTCCAATGATCCCATGAATGCAGGTAGTAGGTTGGCAAGGGCAACAGCTACCCGTTGAGATACTACCACTAGTGAGTTATAGGGTCCGTTGACTAGCCATACAGTACTAAACTGGATCCCTCTCTGTGGTTATGGCTCACATAATAATAATAATAATAATAATGATAATAATAATAATAATAATAATAATAATAATGATAGTACTTGACCTTCCGTGCACGCAAAGTACATGAGTATGATGGCCTTACTGACAGATCACAATTGATACAACAGCCTACCTGTGTAATGAGTTGAAGTCTAGTTTTCAGGAGATTTTAATATTCAAGTTTGACATACCGCGAGTCGGCGCAAAGCCTATTTGCTTACAAAGTAAACTTCTTGTTGCATCTTTGAATCAGAAATTTAACTTTTCCCGCTAACATTAAATTCCGGGAAACGCCTATTCACATGTGACATTTCATTGTTGCAAATGTAGATATTCGATACCATAGATTAGAAACAATCTTTCTTGGTATTTTTCAATACTGGTCGATTTCTCTGTCTAAGAAAAAGTTATGAATAGAAAGATTCATTTAATCTTCTAGTCCTGCTATTAATAAAAACAAACTAAATATCACATTACGGTGAGAGAAAACGAAGGAATCAACGCAAATAATGTGAATGACAGAGGAAGCTCGGTTAGGAAAAGATCAAATTAGTTTGTAAATAATTGTTTACTCATTGATAAAATCATATTTGATGACAGTCGTTTCAAAAGAATATCCGGAAATTATGACAATCAATTGAACATAACATTATCGTAAACCTCATTCATCAAAAACGAGTTCAGTTAATTATAGATACCATTACCATCAGTGCTATGAATTATAATGGTTTGCATTTAATCACCAAGAGCGTTTAGAGTAAGACAATATCGATGCAAAACCTGCAAATGAACAGATCTATTGTCTCGCCAATAAGCAGATCTTAATAAAAACAACCTAAAAAAAAAAAACTGATCATTGCAATTAGTCTCTTTGCAACACAGATGCAATTAATCGTCCTGTTGATCATTCGAGAAGGCAATTAGGCTAATTATGGATTGCTCGCTCCTGGATGGAGATGTGTTTGGTGCAGAGTGGGAATTGCTAGTTTCCTTTTTCAGGAATGCAGGAATGGGTCAAATGAATTCTTTGTTGGAATCCTGGAATCGATTCTTAAGCATAATGTTTACCTGACAATATTGTTTACCTTACATTATTATTATTATTATTATTATTATTATTATTATTATTATTATTATTATTATTATTATTGCTGTTGTTGTTACTTTTCAAAACAACAGAAACATCGCCATGATCAGCAAAGCTCTACTGTACTCTTGCAAAAGTTATATGGCCGTCGGACCAGGATCTTTTCAGAATACTTCGTGTCATACTCAAAATACTGGGGACATCTCCTCCTGTGAGGGAGGTACAGCTGGCTTCATTAATTCCGGTACACATCACGGGAAGTTAAGGAGACGTCAGCGTACTGGAATTAATGCAGCCAACTGTTCCTAGTCACCTTATGCCCAAGAGCAGATTAAGGTCTTAAATGCCTTAAGCTAACCGTTGTATTGTACCTTTTTAAGAAAGAGATGATAACATCAAGCAGCAAAGTTAATGACGAACGATTTCATATTAACGATAATAAACTCAAAATAAAAACAATAGTGTCCCGTTAATATGGAAGTATAGTTTGAATTTAGGATACTATGTAATTGTCTATGTAATTTATCTTAGCCGACTGATTCTCCTTTTGGTGCGTATGGCCTCTTGCCTTTTTCCATGAGGGTTATCCTCGGAAGATTGAAAGACAGAGTGTGCATCATGAAATGGTTCCACACACACAGACACACTCCATCACATTCTATGTCGTTTACAGGGAAATATTGTTTCCCCTCACATGCTGACTTCAGCCTCACAAACAACATTGTCTTTTATAAAAGATCGGAAAGTTTTGATCTCAGAAGCTAGAAGATGGTTTATAAGAATAAGATTTTTTTTTTGAAAGATAATTAATATGTTATAGTTTTATTAACTAATGTTGCTGAGAGGAATAGTCGCTTACCTAGAAGACGATTTATAGAAGTAAGTTTTTTTTTCTAGGAAACATAATTAATATGATATTGTTTCTTCACTAAAATTCATCAGAGGAAGATCTCATTTCTTCTTGCACGTAGAGAGAGAGAGAGAGAGAGAGAGAGAGAGAGAGAGAGAGAGAGAGAGAGAGAGAGAGAGAGAGAGAGAGAATAGTTCTCCTTTCTTCAGTGCATCCAAAGCGTAGTTCAATCAACTTGAAGTCCTCAAAATATTTCGTCCTTTTCCTTCAATTATAATTTTATAGTATAAACTGTTGAGAAAGTTTTCCTCAGGTAATACATAAGTGGAGAAGGGTCGAGCATTTTACCGTTGCCTGCTTTCAAGCACTCAACCACAAGATTACCACTCTTGCCTTGTTAAAGCAAATTGCCTAAGTGCAGGCAAGAGGTCTTCCATTAGACTCTCAGCGGTGTTTTTCAGTCCTCCAGATTCTTGGCCTTGATTAACTCGAGGAGGATTCGCGAAGGAATCTCCATAATTATGGAAGAAAAATTTTATTTGAATCACGTAAGAGTTGACAGGTCAACAGATAGAGATAATCAGAAGTGTAACAGATTAACAAGCTATAAAAGTTTATTTTTCCCTATATAATAAAGAGCAAGTGTTTGGGTGAATGTATATAAATAAATAAGTAAATAAATAAATATATATGTATATATGTATATATATACATATATATATGTATATGTATATATATATACTATATATATACATATATATATATATATATATATATATATATATATATATATATATATATATATCCTTCTAGTCACGCAAAGCTACATGGACAGACGTATAACAGTTCGGTCTCTCACCGTCCCTCAGATATGGGGGAGAGAGTAGTGCATATCTACACTAGTATAGAATATGTGCCAAGTGTTTTTTTTTTCTTTTTTTCAGTGTTTGTATCATATGGCATTAGATTTATGAACACATATAGGCAATTGTAATATATGGTTAGTCAATTTGCAATGTTTGCGCGACTGGAAGCGGAAGCTATGTTTTGAATTGAATTTAGACATGTCCTCGCTGTCACTGTTAGATTCACATCGTATTTGATGGAAGGATTGCAAAGCGTGTACCTTGGAAAACATCTTCACTTGACTGACGGACCATTCTCAATTTTTATTTTAATGAGACAGATTTGCACTCCCTCGTAGGGGTGCCTTTTTAGCTCGGAGAACTTTCCTACAAGCTGATTGTTTGGAAGTATTTTTTCCAAATACCATCATTGTTTTCAAATACCTACCAAGATATGTGGATCGAAACTTATTTGCTAACTTAATTTCCCCCTCAGATATATGTTTTGTCAATAAATAAGATAACAGGCAAATTTACCACAACCCACCACCAGTGTTGAAGGTGAATGATCAGTATGTGACTTGAGCAACTATAATGTATTATGCAAGTATGAAGTAGCTCCTGGCCACCAGTATAGGAACATTGAATAAAGGAAAATACTAAATTTTGCAAAAGAAAAGGAGGAATCTTACAATGCTCCTTTTACTGAAAGGGAATTTTATTCCGCACTTGCTAATCCCAATGATACAGCTCCTGGACCCGATGGAATTCCATTTGCAATGATTAAACATATACCTGTTAACACCTGTTATTTATTTTAAGCATTATTAACATAATAGGGGATGATCATATTATCCAAGTGTTTTGGAACTAGCCATTAGTTTACCCTTTTTAAAACCCGGTAAGGATAACTTTTTAGTAGTAAACTATCTACCAATTGCATTGACATCTTTTCTATGTAAGATCATGGAGGAGATGGTCAATGCAAGACTGGTGTGGTAACTGGAGAAGAAAGGCATTTTATCACCTATCTAGTGTGGCTTTAGAAAAATGCACTCAACGACTGATGTGTTGATACGACTTGAGTTCTCTATTTGTGAAGCCTTTGCCTACAAAACAGCACCATGTAAGAGTTTTTTGACCTCGAAAAGGCATGGATAATACTGCATGGAGATATAATATACTTAAAAACCATTCATAATTTGGGATTGAGAGAAGAGCTACCATCGTTCATTCAAGCATTTGTTTAACATAGAATTTTTTCAAGTTACAGTATGTAAAACTCGGTCATAGAGGAAATGTCAGGAAGAGGGAGTTTCTCAGGGCATTGCGCTGAGTGTAACCCTGTTTGCATGAGCTATCAATAGGATATCCTCTGTCACTTCTCAAGGCATTTTCTCGACATTGTTTGTAGATGATCTCTCCATAGAGAAATTACAACTGTCAATTGACAAAATAATTCAATTGTCTGATATGACTGAATTTAAGTTTTCGAAAAGCCAAACATGTTAATTTCTGTCATATCCGGGAAGTACATCCAGACCCGGATATGTACATGCCACGGATCCCATGTGTAAGTGAAGTTAGATTCTTAGGATTGATATTTGATTGTAGGCTTACGTGGGTTGCTCACGTGAAAGCTTTAAAAGTAAAGTGTCTTGAGGCTCTGAATCTTTAAAATTTTTGTCCCATACATCGGGGGGGGGGGGGGGGGGGGCAGACCTCAAAACTATTTTCAAGCTATACGAAGCCTTAATTTAAAAAAAAATTGTCATGGGTGTGAAATACACTCCTTAGCCACCCTAAGTCGACTAAAGCATTGGGATAGTTTAATTGAAAATAAAATGAGAGAAATAACTAATGATAAATCCCTCTGAAAGAAAAACATAATGCTCAGAAAGTGGGAGACTGCTCTTTGTCGTCTCCGCATTGGTCACACTCGGTTGACACATGAATTTCTGCTAACTGCCAATATCTGCCATATTGCGACGACTGTTTGGTACCCTTGACAGTGAGGTATTTGTTGACGGAATGCCCCACTTATATTAACAAAAGAAATTGATGTCTGTTTGAGGCTCAAGGGGAAGATGGCAAGTTCATCCTTGTCAAGATTCTTGGACATGATGTGTCGTACTATGCTAGCGGTATTTTTAGATTTATTTCTGAAGCAGGTCTTGTGAAAGCCATTTAACTTTTATAATGACATCATTACTTTTATGGTTTTAATTGAATATTTTTTTATTCATGCATTTACCAGAATGCTCATCAGTAAGCCGAATGAATCCCAATACACATTTGATAGCAAAGACTTTCCCTTCCCTTACGCCTGTCACACTTTACTAGCCAGCTGTAGTTCATTCCTTCCACATGACCAAACCACCTTAAAAGTTTTTCACTCTATCGATTCTGCTGCACCACATAAACTACACAAGCAGTGCAGCTCAACAGCAGGCGCCTCTTTTCCTTCCTTCAAAAACGTGTTTTATCTGATAAAGGAAATATCGTTCAACAATCTTTCCATAGATTTCCTCCTTGGTTTTCATAGACAACACAAGTCTCCCACCAATATGTTGCACATATCCTGCTGACTATCTTGCTTTTATTCTGTGACTCATAACTTCCCTCATCATGCCACTGACAATTATGTTTACTTAAACGAATCAACTCTTTTCATTCTTCCCCCATCCGTACTACTGTTCATTAGTTTATCCTCCTTGTTTCCATTTAATCTCATTTCCTCACTCTTAATCCGATTTACTCTCAGTTCTCATATAGACATTTTCAAACTTTCCTGCCAGTTTTTGCTGTATCTCTTCACTGACCCCAATTCAAAAGATTATCATCTTTAAACATTAATCGAGATTGGCATACCATTCACAACTCATTTTATTCTGAACCTCCCTATCAAAATCATATATATATATATATATATATATATATATATATATATATATATATATATATATATATATATATATACATATATATATATATATATATATATATATGTATATACATTTATGCGTTTTTTTCATATATATTCATATAAGCCATACCAAGGGAGAATTAAATTTTATGATAATAGCTTCTGGTCGGCCAAGGACTCGAACCCCGGCCCAAGAAACTGAGGATCCAGCGACTAATTGGTAAGTCGTCACTGGAACCTCAGTTTATTTATTTATTTATTTATTTATATATATATATATATATATATATATATATATATATAAATTTATATATATATATATATATATATATATATATATATATATATATATATATATATATATATATATATATATATATATAAAGAAAAAGTGTTTTGGCGGAGGTAGACAAAATCCTTAGGAGAGCAATCGAGTCTGGTCGAGGTCACTCTTCAGACCTCCTTCGCCATGTAAGCAATCTATATTCCAGTTTCCTGTGGGAGCGGAATGAGCCATCTCATCCATATAGTCTCTTCTTTCTTCTTCTTCTTTTGTGGATTGCAAGACCGAATCTGAACGGTATTAAATTCCTTCCAAAACAATAAACAAAGTAAAAGAAAAAACCAAGACATTCGTAAACACAATCAAATCGAAATTGGAGAAACACTAAAGAAAGGAAGAATTATCAAAATAATGACAAGAAAACTCTACAAACAGATATTTGGTTTAAAGGATGAAAATGGAAATATTATAAAGTAGACTTGATAAGTCTAATTTTTTGGTTTTAATTGGGTGATATTTCTTCTACCTTTTCGGAAAACCAAAAGATGATGTTATGCATTACAAGGCCGAACTATAAGGGTATCATATTCCTTCTCCATACCTCTTTTTTCTACTTCTTTCTTTTTCTTGGCTGGTATTTATTTCTTTTGACTTTTTCGTAAAACCAAATCATGTTAAGAATCCTTTGATCTTAAGAAAGCATAGATAAGAATCAGGAAATATAATCTATCAACATTTGACTTATTCTGACATAAAATGGTTTTACAAAATTTGTAATTTGTTCTTATTAATCTGGTCATAGACATTCATACATGCGTTAGTTTGGCTGGAATAAGGCTCATACGCAAGTACACAAACTCTTCTCTCTCTCTCTCTCTCTCTCTCTCTCTCTCTCTCTCTCTCTCTCTCTCTCTCTCTCTCTCTCTCTCTCTCTCTCTCTCTGTCTGTCTCACGCAAACAATAAGAGGGGGAAGATTGTCTCTTCTTGTTTACTGCCGCCAAACAAACATCCTTGTTGTATTACTTTCGTTCTGTTACAGAGGGGTTGAAATTCCTTTTCATTTCCGCCAACTCGGCAAATCCTGATAAAAAGAAATTTCTAAAGGAAGGGTCGAAAAATCTGCTTTGTTCGTCTAATGGAACTTTTACTTTAAATAAATCGATTAAGTCTAGATTTTTCCTATTCTCATTAGATATGAAATTTAAATAAGAAAAATATTTTAAATAGTGCCATGTTCAAGGCCTTGCAACATTTGCATTTGTTACTTATAGACAGGGTCATTATCAAAACCATACAGCACTAAGAAAGAAAATGAAGTGAAGGTTTTATTCGTTTTTAATGTCAACGTCTTGATTTCTCCTTTCCCATTTCCTCCATCTATCACTTTCTATGTGTTTAAAATTCATCTTTTCGTTTTTTCCTTTTCCTCGAGCCTGGGCTACATAAGAACATTAGGTTGTCAAACTCACTGTCCTCAACTTGAAACAAAATACTCCTTTGATGAAATAAAGCTTTGAAATCTGCTATTTATACTTTTTAAAGGTTTAAAGGCCACTCATGAATAGCAGAGGCAAAGGTCAATTACATTGCCCTATCAAGCAGGACAATGCCTTAGAGACTGACCATATGTAATAGTTAGAATAGTAATATTACATGTTTAAAACAAATGACGTAATATGTCATGTTGGTTGGAAGAGCTAACCGTGAGATTTGCTGTAGTCATTCAAATTGTAAGCAGGATGTATAATGCTGAGTTGACATTCTTTCTTAACGTCAACACATTGTCTCTTCGTGTGAAAGTTTGTGACGTCACCGGATGCAGGTGTCTTCCGATTCCGTCACTTGGTTAAATTAAAGCAAGCATACGATATTTGTGATATCGGTAATTTATTCAGTTCATATCTAAACTTCACCAGAATTGGTCATGTGGACCAACACAGCTTCCTCCAGTGATGGAGATGTTTAACTCAGTTGTTTATTCACAATAAAACTTAAAAACCATTAAGATGTATTCAGTAAACCATTTAAATACATCTGAAAACAACTCATACTCAAATGTGTGCTTAAGACAGTAGCACACCAATAAATGGTGGCAGCGGTGGGATCAAAGACAGCGATTAAACTCAAAGACAGCGATTAAACTCTAAGAATTAGAGAAATATCTTCAAGACTTCAACATAAAAGCTGTAAAACCAGAGAATGGTCTTCAAGACTTCAAAATAAAAGCTGTAATACCTGATAAAGATCTTCAAGAACTCAAAACTATCTACAAGAATCTACAATTTTGACTAAGTCCAACGGAAATGCTAACACCAACATATGTTAGTATACAAATTGAATCTTCAATCAACATCCTAGGAAACCCAAGGACTGGCGTTCAACAATTGCAAGACATATCCAGGAAGAACTACATTCAACAAGAAACTAGAACGAGACATCGCTAACAAAACATCAAGAGAGAGAGAGAGAGAGAGAGAGGACGTGTCGACTTCATATAAAGCTAAGTACAGAGATTTTGTATTCATTTCAGTTTGGGCAGTGAAGTGTAGTTATCACAAGTCGTTAGTCAATTATTACTGGGGTGAGTGAATTCCTAAACTTTGTTATAAGAAACTCCGAATTCTCATTTAGAATTTTTCTTTCTTTGTGCTAATTCCTTTTTCTTTCATAAACTCTTGGGGGGAAATGTATTGGGATTAGTAACATTGTTGGGGTATTTTATTATACATATGCGTTTACGCAGTGGGCGTCTGTACTCATATAGATATTTTGATAGGATTGAAAGGGGTCAAAGAGATAGAAAAAAAAAAAATACAGCAGTCATGGCTCCTCCTGTCAGCCCTACCCCTGGACCTAGTGGTGTAGGCCAGGCTAATCCTCCTCCAATTGTGACGCTTGTAAATGCCAGGTCAGCAATCCTTCCTTTTCAAGGCCGTGTCAACGGGTTCTTGCCACAAAATGTGGAGTCATGGATTTCATCCGTTGATGCCCATTTAAATGCCAAACAAATCGTAGATCCTTTTGTACAATTACAAGAAGCTAAAAGTTTTATAGATTTTTCTAAGGGGGATGCGAGTGCGTATTTAAGAGGTGTTTCATTTCAGGAAGCAGTTACTTGGGATGATTTCAAAGTTAGGTTACGCGCGATTTATGGGGGTGAGGAAGCTTTGGATGTAGTGTTAACGTTACGAAATACACTTAATCAAGCCACTATGAATCGGCTTAATGTTGTTGAGAGAGCAGCTCTCATAGCTGATAGGCTTAACGAATATCAGGACATTTTAGGTAATTCCACTTGGGTTACTAACGATAATATCTCCGTGAAAGATTTTTTACGATTAATGTATTTAACTTGCATGACACTTATGTTGCCTGAAGCTTTAGTGCGGTGCTTTGATAAGAAGTTAATGCCTGCAAGTACGGAATTGGATGTCTATAAACAGATAAAGAAACACATGTCCAAGTGTCCAGATCTCGATCCCGTGTTAACTCAAGTTTTTGCTAAGAATGAAACAAAACCACAAACAGTGAACGTAATTAACAATCCAGTAGCGGGAGTGACGTGTTACAACTGCAAACGTCAAGGTCACATAAGCGCAGACTGTAGAACGAAATTTTGTTCAGTTCACAACACAGGATCACATTCTTATAGTCAATGTTACGCGCGTAAGACACAACAATATCCTAGAAATATACAGTCAATTCCACAGTCAGTTCCATATGGAAATAAAAAGAAAAATCCTCATTTTAACAATAAGAAGAAACAACAAAATGTCAATGCAGTTCAGAGTCCGAAACAAGCAAACACTTCTTCAAATATCGCTGAGCCTGGGCCGTCAAACCAGACCTCGCAAAGTCAGCCTAATTTTCAGAATGTGCAGAGCAAAGCAAATACCACATAGTTAACTCTAGAGGGGAAGAGAGTGATGTTGGGTCAAGGTCATTTATGTCAACATCAATAGTATTGAATAATCAATTTAATGTTTTATCAGATAATTGTGAGACAATAGATTTTCCTATGAAACACACGGCCGAATTAAGTAAAACAGTGCATGCTCCCGTAGATTTGCAACGTATTCATACAATAATAAGCCAAAATGAGTTACGGCCAACCTTATATGCTGTAAATTTAGAACACAAATCCTTTACGTTATTTTTTGACTCTGGTAGTCCACGTAATATTATGGATTTGAAGACGCATCATTTGTTGTTTTCGAACTTTCCGATTGAAAAATCAGGAATTAGACTTTCAGTTATAGGAAATAATGAATTAAACGTCATAGGCATAACTCATATTCAGTTCAGAGTCGGTAATCGCACGTTTGCCGATACATTTGTTGTTGTGAAAAACATTAATATGTATCCAGCTGTAATTATAGGATACCCATCTATGGGAAATCAAAACATTATCTTAGCTCCTGCCAAGCACGGCGTGTATATCAAAGGGAAATTCTATAAGTCTTCTAATACTTTAAAGTCAGTTTTGGATAAAAAGGAGACGACAAATGTAACCGTAACGTACGTTGAAGAACCAATAACTTGTCTCACTAATAAAGAAATAATATACGCGACCCAGCAGAATTCTCGTTCACCCGTAATATCATCTTGCACGCAATATATCGAACCAAACATACCTTCGAATTTAATAGTGCAAATAAAGAAAACACTACCGGGATCTGAAATATTAATCCTTATCGATACTTTGAAAACTTAACGGATTGTCTGTCACACAAGCTATTTATACAGTAGGCTCACAGCAGCAATGTAATATCGAAGTCTGTAATCATTTAAGTAACACTTTAGTAATTCACAAAAATCAACATATCTTGGATGTAGAAGTTTATAAACATCGTATTCTTACCGTTGCTGAAATCAATCACTCTCAATCAGTTGCGGATGAATCCCTTTTGCGATCTATTAAAAATAAAATCAGTAAGGACATTCAAGACGAAGAAATTCAGCAGAAAATTTTTGAACTTTTAAATAATTATACAGATGTCTTTTCCACTACGGATGGATCCTTAGGAAAAACAGATGTGATCGAGCATCAAATAAGGTTAAAAGACAAGAAAAAAATTATATATGTACTCTCGTACAGACTCCCTATGAAATTCCAGAATGAAATAAATGATGAAGTAGGTAAAATGTTAGAGGAAGGAGTCATTAGAAAATCAAATAGCCCTTATAATTTTCCTTTAATAGTTGTACCGAAAAAAGACCGAACATGGCGTATCTGTGTCGATTTTCGTCGTCTAAACGAGGAAACGATCCCTGATCGATTCCCAGTGCCATGTACTGACGATATTTTGTCTTTGTTAGGTCAGAATAAATATTTTACCAGTTTGGACTTACTTAAAGGCTTTCACCAGATATCATTAGAAGAAGATAGTATCCCATACACAGCCTTCAGCACAGCCAGGGGACATTATGAATTTTTACGGATGCCTTTTGGTTTACGTTGTGCTCCTATAACATTTACAAGAATGATTAACATAGTGTTTGGAGACTTGTTAGGGGATATATTGCATGCCTATATGGATGATCTTGTAATCTTTTCCAACACCTTAGAAGAACATCTACGTAAGTTAGAACTAGTACTACAGAGATTAAGACAACATAACTTAAGGGTAAAGATTAGTAAGTGTGAATTTTTCAAAACAGAATTAATATATTTGGGTTTCATGGTGTCAAGCCAAGGTCTTAAAGTAGTCCATGATAAGGTGTCGGCTATACGTAATTTTCCCATACCTACTAATGTCAAGGGAATACAGCAATTTCTGGGTTGTAGTGGATATTACAGGCGTTTTATACGCAACTATTCAATAATAGCCGCTCCTTTAACTGATCTTACGAAGAAGGGCGTAGATTTCATATGGTCTGAGCAACATCAACAGGCGTTTAATACTTTGAAAGATGAACTGTGTAGTTCTCCTATCTTAAAATTTCCTGACTTCGGTAAGGAATTCTTCATTGCAACAGACGCCTCAGACTTAGGAGTAGGAGGGGTATTGCTTCAGCAATATGATAAACAGTTTTTCCCGATAGCTTTCTATTCTCGAAAATTGAGAACTTCCGAAAGTAAGTATGCAGTAATAGACAAGGAAGGACTAGCTATTGTAAATTCGCTAGTGCATTTTAAGTTCATAATTTACGGTTATCCCGTTAAGGTTCTTACTGACCATAAACCACTAACAGAGTTCTTTAAAGGCTTCAATCACAGCCCTAAACGAACTCGGTGGCATTTAATCATTCAAGATTTTGGCGCAAGAATCGGGTATTTACCTGGGAAAGCAAATATCATTGCGGATGCATTATCACGCAACCCCGTGTCATCTTGTACGGAGTCTTTAGCTGAATTAATAGATATATCAACATCCATGCCTATTGTAAAAACAATATCTGAACAAGAAGATTTAGGCTGGAGTGCTGAATTGTTACAGACTGAGCAAAGAAAAGATCAGAAAATAGAAACAATTATAAATGTTTTGAAAGGCAATCATAAAGAAAAAGAATATATAAAGTATAAGCAGCAGAATTATGTAATCAAAGATAATATTCTGTGTAGGACTGTGACAAGGAAAACCCGCAATACACCACATGTAACTAACGACCAGGTAGTAGTACCAATCTCACTTATTTCCACTGTCCTGAATTGGTTGCATTCAAATCCATTACATGGACACCCTGGGTTCTCATTAATGTCACAGAAAGCCAAATCATTGTTTTATTGGCATACAATGCTTACAGATATAAAAAGACACATAGCTAATTGTCGCACATGTCAGGAAAACAAAGGGCATACGAAAACACCTGTCAGCCTAGGAGCTTATCCTGTTCCCAATAAACCCTTTGAAAGAATACATTTAGATTTGTTAACAGGATTTTACGAGTCAGACAGAGGAAATAAGCACCTCTTAGTAATTATAGATGCTTTAACTCGATATACGGAACTAATAGCGCTTAAAACTAAAACTGCGATTGAATGCGCTAGGAAGTTTTACGAGTGTTACATTTGTAAACATGGAATTCCACACATGATAATCTCAGACTCGGGTGGTGAATTTAATAATCACTTTCTTACCTCATTGTGTGAATTCCTCAACATAAAGAAGATTAATACCATGATATATCACCCAGAGTCGAATGGGCTAGTGGAAAGAGCAAATAGGAAGATATTAAATATATTGAGGGTAACACTAGGGGGATCAGACCCCAACTGGAATATTGCAATACCGGCGGCACTGAGTACTCTGAATCATTCATATCATATATCAATTAAAATGTCACCGCATGAAGCATTGTATGGTACCCCAGTTAGAACACCTTTCCATGTATTAACGCCTACAACTAATCTATCAAATCCTTTAAAAGAATGTATAAATGCAAGTATAAGTCGATATGATATCCTTCGAAAGAATTTAGAAGAATCACAAATCATAATGAAAAGGAATCATGATAAAATAGCGAAACCAACTAAAACATATACCGTGGGTGATAACATCTATATTCAAATCAATGTCAGAAAAGGGCTCAACTATAAACTAACACCTAAGTTTGAAGGCCCATTTAACATTTTGGAAACATTAACGGCCAATAGGTTTAGAATTCAAAACATAGCCCAACCCACGGATGAGAGAATAGTACCATTGTCTCACATAAGAAATTAAAAAGAAAAGAGAGGAAAAGAAGTGAGGAAAAATTTTATTTTGTGACTAAAAGTTTTCTTTTTAATACAGGAGTAATTACATATATTTTTTTCTCGTTACAGGTTTCCAAGGTGAATTTTTTGTTGTTGGGAGTGATATTGTTCGCTCAGACATTTTTTTCGTATGGGATGAGTTCTAAGACTAAGAATATATATTTTAAATATGGCAATATAGTTGAAAGACAAGAAGACATTTTTATTACATCAACCAACGTAATTGTCGAAGTGCATATGCAAGCAATTTTTCTTCAAGAGAATGATGTCACTAGCTTAAGAACCGCCATTTCAAGGTTTTCTGCATCATTGGATGAGTTGCATAGGAGACATTTTCATTTGACTACTAAGAGTTTGCTTGGATCAACATTAAAAGTTGCAGAGATGCTATCTGATGACTTGAAAAATAAGACTGGCGAGACAGGATCTTTGGCTTATGACCTTTTGATGTGGACTGTAGGACACGAACATAAAGAAAGACGGAATCCGTTCATTTATGCTGCATTAAGCATCTTTGGGTCTGTTGCAAGTTTAGGTTTAGGACTTTCCAATCGTCTTAAAATTAGTAATCAAAATAAGAAAATTGAGTTCTTGACTCATAAAGATGAATTGATTATGTCAGAACTAAGGGATCAGTTAGCTTCAATCAATAAAATTATGGATTTGTTAAATGAACATTCAGATAATATCGTTCAAATTATGGAAGTACAGGATTTGTTGGCAACATTAACGTATTATGATTCAAAGATAGATCACATACATAACAGAATTGCACATTTCATTGAGAAATCCAAGGATTATGTAGAAGCTATCACGTTAGCAACTAAAGGTGTATTGTCGCCCCATTTGTTGCCTATACGTTACTTAAAATTAGTTCTGGAGAACGGAAGGGATAAACTAGGCTATGTTCCTTTGTTAGACGAACATAGGTTAGAATTTTATTACAGCCTAATTACAGTAAACGTAGATAATAACAAGATTAGGATTACAATTCCCTTTGATTCTTCTGATGCCTGGCAATCTTACAGGATATCACCATTTCCGACTTTCATGACGAATCACTCAAATCCAGTAATATCCAGTTTGACAGGACACGTATTGATTTCCCCAGACAAGGAAACATATACGGTCATTAAAGACTTAAATCAATTAACTCACTGTTCAGACGCAATGGATAGAAAAATATGTACAGCTGACTCATTTGAATTCCGTAAAAACTTGATGGATTCATGCGAGTTAGGTATAGTGCTAGACGGTGCTCTCTCCCATACAAGTGAAAATTGTCTGGATAAGCTTTATCCCTTTGACAATAAGGAATTCAATTGCAGACTAAATAATGGCTCGTGGATACGATACGACAAGGACGGCTTCAATGTATCATGCCCTGACGGATCCACATCCTTCAACCACATCTTCGTCGCAGCAGATGGTTGTATCGGGACTTCCCCGAATTCCATGGTGACTGGTCTACGGACAATCATCAGAGAACGAGCTTACTTCGCGAACTTCACGTGGACCTCTACAATGCCCGCACTTCCTCTCCCCTACAACGGAAGTGTGGCAAAGCGGTTGATGAAACTTACCGAAAAGGACCACCTGTCACCGACTTACAAAGAGATTCTTCACCCTATATTACTGGCTAGTTTGTGTGTAACGGTGATAATTTTTATCGCCGTGAACATCCTTGTTTGGCGTAGGTTACGGCACAGCAAGCAGCTACAAAGGAACGAGTTGAATAGCCCTGACAATACCCCCTACCTGATCCAGTTCAAAGCTGTATGAGTGGCCACCTCATTCGCTAAGGGAGTAATTTGTCAGGAAGATGTTTGTATGAAAAGCTGATTAGTACGCTAGTAATATGTAATTAAAGATATTCTCTACATTTGCATTGTTAAAAATACATTTAAAATAACATTTAAAAAATAAATAAAATAAAAAAGGATATAAATCATTTTTTTCTCTCGGCATCTAATAAAAATATATAAGCCGGAATGTTAAAAAAGAAAAGAGAAAAAAAAAATATAATAAGATATATAACAGAATCTATGGGCATCTAATAAAATGTATCAGCCCTATATATAAATATATATATATATATATATATATATATATATATATATATATGTACGAAACCGTGGTACGTGTACGTACCAGGAATTCGTATTTGTGCACTAAAAATTGAGTATCTTGTTTCTGACAAAGGTAACAATTATTCTTTATCAAGTTACCGAATCATATGTAAGTCAGAATTTATTTTGTTTTTTGGTACCATGTAATCATTTGCTAGCAATGTACCATATATATGATCTTGGTTTTATCATGCATTTTTCTTTTTGCTTTGGTAATATCTTTTTTGTATGCATTATTGTTATTATTTTTTGATGTGCCTATTTGGACATTCGTCCTCAGTTGGATATAGCTAATGTTAAACAATGAATAATACGTATGTCCAGTCACACCTAATAACCATGTTTCGGCTTGTTGTTAAATTTTTGTAAAAAAATTGAGATAGCTGGCCGAGCTAATGTAATAGTTAGAATAGTAATATTACATGTTTAAAACAAATGACGTAATATGTCATGTTGGTTGGAAGAGCTAACCATGAGATTTGCTGTAGTCATTCAAATTGTAAGCAGGATGTATAATGCTGAGTTGACATTCTTTCTTAACGTCAACACATTGTCTCTTCGTGTGAAAGTTTGTGACGTCACCGGATGCAGGTGTCTTCCGATTCCGTCACTTGGTTAAATTAAAGCAAGCATACGATATTTGTGATATCGGTAATTTATTCAGTTCATATCTAAACTTCACCAGAATTGGTCATGTGGACCAACACAGCTTCCTCCAGTGATGGAGATGTTTAACTCAGTTGTTTATTCACAATAAAACTTAAAAACCATTAAGATGTATTCAGTAAACCATTTAAATACATCTGAAAACAACTCATACTCAAATGTGTGCTTAAGACAGTAGCACACCAATATATATACATATGATCAGTGCCCAAGCCCTCTCTCCTCCCAAGCTAGGACCAAGGAGGGCCAGGCAATGGCTGCTGATGACTCAGCAGATAGACCTGTTGACTCCCCCACCCCCTATCCTTTGTAATATAAACAAAACTTCTTAGGAGAGTCTGAGATTATAGTTCAGATATAAAAAAGTCGATCATGCATCTGAGAGAGAGAGAGAGAGAGAGAGAGAGAGAGAGAGAGAGAGAGAGAGAGAGAGAGAGGGAGAGAGAGAGATTTAATGCATATATAAATAATCTTTAGAAAAATAAAACTCCTTAGAGAAATAACGCAATACCTTACGGCCACAGAATCAAAGAGAAAAGCAATCGATAGAGTCTTGAGACTCGTCCTTATAACGGAGAAACTTCATCTGGGAAAGCCAAAGGGAAGATCGAGTTAAGCAAGCCAGGTATCGATCGTGTCTAGAGAGATTGAAAGTCAATCCTATTGTTATTTATTTATTCGATCTCAAGTGATTGATTAAAGAGGTGTTACGTAGAATGATGAAGAGTTTTCGATAGGACATTTCTTGCAATAGATAGGATTTTGCATCGGTCACGTACACATCTTTTTTTTTCCTTTAAATAATTTCCACATTTCTGTTCCGAGGGAGAGTTTGTAAGATTTATCGTTAACCTTTAAATAAAAGATGGAAATTAGAAACTACAGACAATCAAATATTATGTGAATTATTCTGCTGGAAAGTATGGTATTATGCACCACGATTAACTCATATTTAGAAACATTTGTCTGAATCATACAGCGGTTTTAGAAATGACTTTGATCTCATTTATGATTAATTTGTTGTTTACCTCAAAGTCTCTAAAGTTCAGCTGCATTCGGTAAACCTCTGGAGAAAATCTCTGATTTCTTATACATTGAAACATCAGGTAGCGACAATTTGTAATAAAAAAATCGTGAAATACAAATAAAGAACACATTATTATTATTATTATTATTATTATCATTATTATTATTATTATTATTATTATTATTTTCCTTATTATTATTATTTATTATTATTATTATTATTATTATTATTGTTATCATTATTATTATTATTATTATTATTGTTAAATGGAAATGAAATATATTTTATTTCTTACTGATAAATGTTAAAATTGGTTTTAGACTGATATTGATGAATATCTGTTTCATATACAAAATGCAATGAAGATATAATTTTAAACGACTTTCTACTTAATCAATATAATCCTTCGAATGAAATTAGTAACCTAAACATTTTTTAATAAGAAAAATAAATTTCAATCTCATAATAACAATATTTGAGACATTACATACAGCTATGGAACCTCGTTATACCTCAAGTGGACTTAAAATGGCCTGTTTCTCTTTTCATAAGGTTATGGACGCTACAGTAATTAGGAAAGAGATATAATGAGTGTCTTAATTAAGATGGGGATATAGTGAGTGCTTGGAAGGGAT
>NC_090745.1:11133517-11153867 GCF_036898095.1 Palaemon carinicauda
AAAGGTTTAAACGAACTACAATTTACATCAGAAAATGAAATATCCAGTTGGAAATACAATAATGGTCTTTTTTTAACACAAGTATACAAAACTGAGATGTGACCCCAACTTGGGATTTGAACAAACTTATTTTACCCAACGCAAGGACGATTTCACAACTAGGCTACACTGAAATCTTATTACTGGTTAAGTACACTATTTTAAAACCTCCTACCATAGTTTTCCTGAGCCACAGAGTCCTTATAAGGAAAATTTAATCTCATTACAAAATAATATTAAAACCATGTACAAGAATCACTGGGAATACAGTGTTCGTATGAATGAATGCACAATAAAGCCGCTGTAAATTACCTTCGTCAATTTAAGCTCTTTTTACCAACGCTAGGCAGCATGAACATAATGACGAAAAGACGAAGGGTGTTGGTTTAACGCCACCAAACCTTACCAATCTTCAAAATTTACTTAAAAGGACAGTTTCCCTGGTCTATCACACACGGGAACCCTGTCCACAGGACCTATAAGATCAGTTTATAGTATACATTCTTAGGTGTTTATCGTATTTCACAGCATACTGCGTGCTTAATGTCCAAATCCAACTGTTCTGGAATCGAAAATGTGATAAGTTTACATCAAATCACATACACGCGGATGGGATTATTTTGATAAACTAACATGTGCCTCTAGTTTCTAAAGCTAAAAGGGATATCTCTCCTGTAGCAAATATTGGTATCATGAAGTTACCCATAAAAGCTGATAACCATGAAAATTCGAAAATTCCTTTGATCAAATTGTAAAACAAAGAATGTGGGAGATGTTTGTTAAGCCCAGGTTTTCAAAACTTATCTTCTTGTTTAATATCGCAAAGGCTGAGAGCATTTCTAGTGAGCATTAACAACCTTTGGGCTACTTAAAATAGTCGTGAAAGAAAAATTACGAAGCTAATCATAATTGGCATCTTGAAAAATACTGATCGAATGTATTTACAAATGGACAAACTTACTTTCAACTTAAAAGTCAACTGTCCACAACTGTATTATAAAAAACTACGCCTAATCCGAAATAGAAAGAACTTTTTAACAATAGTTTAAAGATCACCTGAATTATTTCTTATTAACGACCAGAGGCAAACAACCAATTATTCAGTCAAACTGTTCATCAAATAATGGGAGCCTAAAAACGAAATTAGGAGAAATTCAAACCTGGACACCCAATGACACCTAAAAGCAACATTTTAATGGTTTGAATTGGCGTGGGGCCAATGTGATAAGATCCACTAGATATCACCTTCACATTGCTTTTGTAAAGAAATAAGGATGAATATTCTGTAAAAAAAAAAAAAAAAAAAACCTTGGGATTGCCTATTATCAGTTATGACTACTGTAGCTTACAGTATCAATTATAACTTATCCAAAGTATAATTTAAAGTGTTACTAAATATGATAAACAGCGGAACAATATGGAATAAATTTCAAGACGTAAATTCAAAGATAGGTGCAATGACTTGTCACGATATCACTATCTAACTTTGCGGGATTTTTTTTTTTTTTTTTTTTTTTTGCTCGACCCTTGCTGCTGAAAATATTATATTTGCACTAAACGTTGAATTCTTCCACATTCAAGATGATGGAATCGGAACTTATGAATTTGGCTACAATAAGAACTTTAGAAAACAGGGTATCAAGAATTTTTAGGTGTTGAAAATATCAGATGGGTTAAAGCAGGATGACAAGGATAGAAAAAATGGCTTCCCTTAATCTTAAGTAGTTGACAATAACAAATTGTTGAAGTTTGATAAAATTGTAAATCTATGGCGACCCAGTTTATTTGAATCTAAAAACCTTCATAACAAAGGTTTTAAAGACAAATTTACCTTTAAGTTTAATCCGAAACTTCAGGCGTCACACAAGAATAATACCGCAAAGCGAATTCAAACCTATTTCTATGAAGATAACTTAGAAGGATTCACATTTAACTGGGACAAACTGACTAACCCTGAAAACATCCATTCTTTGCGTGCTCGGAGCCCTTCACATTATAAAGATTCAACTCGACACGAAACCGTCACTAAACCTACGAAATCTAGCTTAATTTTCCTCAACCGTTTTCATATTTGAAACCACGTTAATAAAACAAAACCAAATCATTCTTTAATTTCTTCACTAAAAAATAAAGTATATTCCAACTCAATACCTCACACTACACACCAACTATCAATTTTCCAGCCTTAGAAATTTGAATTATTGTTATAAAGAATTATATATCCAAAATTTCAATCGCAACAAAACATTTTTTATTCATAGGCTAAGCAATTAACCAAAGACCGTGGGAAATCCTGATATTTTGGTCATCTACGATAGTTATCTAAGCGAGTGTTCCCGATCAAGTTATTCACGAAAAGAAACTGAAAATTACTAAGCCAAACTCCAGGCATCAGTCTCCTCAAACTTGAGGAAATCTTTACTCACGGTTTAACAGCCAAATTTCCTAATCTATCACATTACTTCGAGTCTTTCAAACTGGTAATTCGCCTGAATTTATTTGAAACCACAATTATTCAGAAATAAGTTATTACTTGTTTTAATGCTGAAACATTCTCTTTTGGAGGATAGTTCACTCCTAAAAACATAGCCTCAGTTTTATATCTAATTTCAGAAGTAAAAAACCGACGAATTCTGCTAAATACAATATAATTTTCTTTAATCATGTTCATACAAATGAAAATAATAACGATTCTGATTTTTATTAATTTAATATTACATCAAACTTTTGAGATTGTGACGCCAAAGAACAGTTAACACACCACTTCAGCTCCGCCATCTTCACGGAGGATTCTTTCCCTCCCACTGACACCACTTCCCTCCTCTCCCAGTTTCTCCTACTCACTGGGACTTACTGCTATATTTCATTACCATACCACTTAAAAAAAAACTGGGCAACAACAACTACAGCGCCGACGCAAAGCTCTATTGACAGAAGAAAATAGAATACCCAATGTCACCCTCACCTTAAGTCACCTGGGGGATAAGACATGCCGTCACAAAAGCTCCATTCTGGGGACAAGCCATGGAACAATCTACCTGAACTGAACTGAATGTTTGAAGAGGAAGACGGGACGGGAGAGTTCAAGTTCAGAAAGTTTGCTGCAGACAAACAGCAATTAAAGGCCCACTTATCATTATCTTAGTTTTTGTAAAAAAAATCAATATAGAATTGATAGGCATATTTTTAACCGTACTAAGAAATTGTGCAAGTTAATCAGTTCCGGAAGATAATTAATCAACAGACAGAACTGAAAAATAAAAAAAAAAATATTACGATTGGACCTTTAGCGCAATTTCACTATCTCCATATTTAAAAACATCGTATTACTAAACACTCAAGCTTAAAAATCTTTGCACTTGTCAAAAAGGAACACTAAAATTTTTATTGATAACCTATCCCGATACATTTTTTTTTTTTTACAAAAATTGGGCCAAATTAACAAATCATCTCGACAGCAGTGTTTAAAAACCAATTTGGTTTAGAGTTAACAACCGGTACTAGTTACTTTGAAAAGCTTCATATCCAGTACAAAATATTTTATAAAACTTCATAACCAGTACATATTTCTTTGGAAGACTGTATGACCTGTACTAGTTTCCTTGACAGAGTTCAAAGAAAGTATACGTTGCATTTGAAGAGTCCGCAGACAGTGCAGCTTTTCAAAACCGTTCAAGATCCAACTACCGATATTGAACCCTTTTCTGTTTTATATTTCCTTGAATTATTCAGGCAATTTCTCGCACTAGTGATAATTTCATAAAGAAAAGTTTGAGTGAAAAACTAGCAAAACATGGAGTACGTAAAATAAAGATTTATTGCCCGTCTAATATAAAAGAAAAAACTTTTTGAGTATTATTAAAGGACTAAGTTTCACCGGCCTTGTTATGGTCTATTCTGAATTTTTTTTTCTGTACACCCTATTATATAACAATTAAAAGACCATCTATTTCATATTAGTTGCCATAATTGGTCGGACAAAGTAATCACCAATGACCTAGTATATCATCATCATCGTCATCATCTAGCATATGCCAATTTTGATCGTGGTGAATGAATGTACTGGCAATAATTGGGGAACAAGTTAAATGCACACAGATTTACATTTGGACGAACAATTTACGGGTTCGTTGTAAATTTACGACAAAACGGATTCAAAATTCTACCGAAAGCCTACCAAGTCTAAGAGAATCTATTTGTATTGTTGATCAACCAGAATTGAACAACTCGGAAAATTTCAGCTACAAATGATCGATTCAGTGTTCAAAAGAATATTCTTTAACACTGTAAACTAATATCACCTCTGATATGCGTTTGAAAAAAGAAAAAAAATGTAGCTTTCATTGAACTCGTACTTTCTACGTACCATGCTTTAGTGCCCTAACTATCACTAGGAAAAAGCAGACATAATTTACTTGTGCAGTCAGAGGTGATTTACTTAAATTAATTTAAAGCTGGAAACTCAATGCAACTAAAGCAAATGCCTAAGTTTGGAACTTAAGGGTAATTAAAATGATAAAATTTAAATAAGTACCTGGAATACAAAAAGTACAAAAATTCGATATTAACAACTTATGATTGATGAAAGCAAGGTCTAAACTTGTAACATTTAAACCTTGGACAAAAAAGTACCCAAATACCGTTACCATCGAGTATATGATTCTACTTGCTATAGAATTAGGTGTTAAAAATCAAATGAAGACTTCTATGAAAAACCTTTTGAAGAAATTTTAGTAGACAGCTTATTATAACCCATTTTCACAGTTAAGACATTACAAAACCCTTCTTCAAAGTTGAAATCTCAAAGGGGAAAAAAGCTCTTTGTTCGTAATGAAATTTGAAAGAACAAAGTCATGAATTTGGTACCGTAATGGGCTTGTCTTCCCCAAGTCTGGGGGTGGGGGGAGTGTGGTGTAGTTAACCTTATCTCTATATGAAGTAGGAAGACCAGCCACAGTACATGTAAGAAATTATTCTATTTTGGGAGGCAGGAAGAGCAATTACCTAGAGAGAGAGAGAGAGAGAGAGAGAGAGAGAGAGAGAGAGAGAGAGAGAGAGAGAGAGAGAGAGAGTTTTTGCATGCCAACCAAAAGTTAGGCCAAAATTTTAACTCTGTACATTGCTCTCCATTAAATGCGTAATGGGACCATTCCCCGCGACAAATTAGCCACTGCCTATTAGCCACCGCCCATTTGCCATAACAAATGGGTCATCTATTAAGTAGTTTGTTTTGATTATATGGTTTGTCTGTATATGGTTTGATAGTTTTTTATAGTGATTGAAGTTTTAGTGTGTTTTAAGGTAGTTTGCATTGTTTTATAAGAATCCAGATTAGTTTCATTCTATTCCATTCGCCCTCAAGTTAGGTTTAAAGGCCAATCACGAATGGCCGAAGCAAGGGACAGTGACAATTCCCTAGCTAGCTGAACAATGCAGAGCCCCAGCTCCTTTCCACCAAAGCTAAAACCAGGGAGGGCCTGGCAACGGCTGCTGATGATTCAGCAGGTAGACCTTTAGGCTCCCACAAAATCCAATTCTTAGCTCCTAGGGATGGTTAGGTTGCAGACACTAGTAACTATCGACCTTGAGCGACACACAATCCCAGTCCAGTGATCGCCAGGCAGGGACGTTGATGCCACCACAACCTTTCCAAATTAGCTTTACAACGACGGCTTTATATCGTTTTTGATAAGATCCCCAAAAGTGATTCAAGTATCAAATAATGGCGCCGTGAATAAAGGGTCCGATGTAACGGACGAATCCGCCTAGAGAATGAATATACAAGACAGCCGATGTAAAATACATTCGTCAGTTTCCAACTCCATATAAAGTATAAACCTGACTTTTTTTTGGTGATAATGATCAACGACATAATCGTATAATCCTATTTAGAAAGGAATCCTGGATTTGTTCAGAATAATTGAACGTTCAATATATCCCATATATTCTCTCAGGTATGGTGTATTTAGGTAAAAAAAAAAAAACACCGAGGTTCATCCAATCCTGTATATATTTCTACCAAATTAGCAACTTTAACTTTGTCAGTGATTATTAAATTGCTGGTACCAAAATCTAAGATCACAGTGTGTTCTTTGTGATTTGGAGCAAGGAATGCACAGGTATAGCTGCAGCTGGGTCTGCTTGCCAATACAGTTTGTATGTATTCCAGCTGAAAGCGGGGTGACACACGGGGGTTGGGGGTGCTCACCCCTAATGTTAAAAAAAAGAGGAGACAAAAGAAAAAAAAAATCTTGAATACGAGGGTTTAAAACTTTTGTATATCTTAGGAGGAATTGCATCAACTATATGAACTAAAGTTTTTAATTTTTATGAATTTGATTTCTTTAATGACCTCTTAACATTTCTCGATTTTTATATTTAAACCAATAAAATATTTCCCCTCTTGAATTCAACTAAAAGGACTTCTTTTCAAAAAGATTATTCGAATCCATGTAAACCAATAAAAATTTTCGTTTTACATTATCAATTTGCTGCGTGTAATATAACTACTGATGAAGGGGGGAATAAAAAGATAGAACAGCTGGGAGGGAAACACTCGGTACATACTATACAGAAGGTCCTCAACTTACAAACATTCGGTTCACAAACAAACCAAACTGAAAATAATAAGATAAAGAAATACTATAACAATAATATTATATTTAAAACAAAGTGAAACGACATTTGTAATACCCTGATCTAATTTATATGAAACCCGGCTATTTGTTGACTTTTGCTGCTAGAAAGGATAGGCACAAGGAGGTTTAAACCGCCTTGCATAGGCATGGGATTCAAGTTATGCATATCTTAGGCCAAAACTTGAACAAAATTAAACTAAGTTTCTTGAAACCAACTAAGTTTGTAAGTCAAGACCTCTGTTTTCACATTTCTGGTGACGAATAGTCTTAGACAGCCAAATGATCCAAGTGGCTGAACGCGGCTGGCGAATTGGGTCACACCCAATAAATGTCTCAAAGGTCGCGCGAGGATCAAAACAAAAAGGGACGCATATGCAATGTAAAACCTTACGCTAATTCGTTCCAAGAAACTATATAGGTAGTGGATTCAAATCGTTGACAAGGACCTCTTGTCGCCCTTCATTATTAGCTTTGATAGGTCAGTGAATATTACACGGTTGTAGGTGAGGGCTTACATATGCAGAACGCCCAAAGTAAATGAATTATTAATCAACAATAACCTCATAACGAATCAACTACACTAAGCTCTGGGCAAAACTAATTAAATGCAAAATAAAACCACAAACGAATACATCCAATCCCAGTATGCATGTTTACAAAATCACAGATTCAAATTAAATATATGAACATTGATACGATTATTAAAATTATTCATTAATGTAAATGGCGTTAGTATTAACATACGAGTAATTCAGCTATATAGGATGCAAGTGTATAGACATTATGATTAACGCTTGAACTATTTCCGAATATTTTGTCCTTTTTATTTCACCAGTAATTACATGCATTAAAAATCAGTTCGATATAGCATACATCAATATGGAAATGTTTGGTGAATTGAGCATATCAATAATATAATTATCAGGTTTCAATAACCAAATCATCTGAATAACAGTAGTAGTTCACATTATGAATCCGACTACTATGCATTTCAAGATCACAATTTCTATTTGTACTATGCAAATTTCTTTGAAATTTTCTGCAACCAATTTAAGTTGACTATCGGGTATGATAAAATGGAATTTTTGAGGTAAATTTGCACAAGTCGGGCCGTCTAAAATCAACAATTACCTGCATTTATAAAAAAAAAAAAAAATAACCGCATATATATGCCCCGCAAATAAGAGCAGAGACTACTAGTTTTTTCAAATATATCGTTATTAACGCTCAAAAAAGAGCCTTTACCGTTATATTTTACTGAATTCACCCTTACTTAGGTTATTGCTCCACCATGGCGACCTTTGCTTGCAATTGAACATGTTCATGATCCTCTGCTCTGGCAAGCAGTACATTGTGCTAGGTGCTTTAGCTACGTGGCCTAGTGTTTCCGCGATACTTAGGAAATAAAAAAGGTTGAGTTGCGCTTAAAACACCTATCTTAAAACACCGATATCTCCCGTGAAATTGAGTATTTTCATCTTCAACATGAGACGGCCCACATAAACACTTAAAAGTTGTGCATTTATGAAGACTACTGATGCAAATATAACTGCAGTTAAAGACCCAATCAGGTATGAAAGGATGGGAAAAGACGTACAATGGCAAGTAACGTTTATTTAAGGTCATTATCTTAATTACCCCTTGATAGTAACCCTACAATTTCTATAAAAAAAAAAAATAACTTTTACGGACCATAAGCAGCATCGTCGACACAGTACGCAACGTATGTTTAAAACACGCTGGCGTTACTTTAAAAGAAATGTTCTTAAATACTTAATTAGCAGGTTCTGGATAAACCTATGAGGTATCTAGTTCATGAATTACTTTGTAGAGTTAAGTCTATAAAATTATCATTGATCATTCTCAAGTTTAAATGCGCTCAACTTGTTCGTTTTTTTATAATTACTGATTTCCAAATTTCGATCAGACTATTTGTCTTTTAGAGTACGTAATATTTATACATATCAATTCTTACACTGTTAAACACACAGCTGATTTGTTAGCAAGTCACGCTAAGTCTATTGTAGTAGCATTACCCCTAATACAACTAAATACAAAATAAAAAGCACTTCTTATTCTAGCAAATAACAGGAACACCAACGAAATATAAAAATAGCTCATAAAACAAAATATCTATACCTTATAACTGACTTTTCTAGCTATTCACACAAGGGAATGATTGTACTGCAGTAATGACCCCTAAATCTTGCACCTGAAACCTAGTTGTTGCACTTATTAGTGATGAAGTTCAAAATCATAAACATGCGTAACTGAACTGAAAAGTATCCTAATAAAAAAAGGCTTATGGTTTAATTAACTACCTATTAAGATCAAGATTTAAATCTAGGGCGCCGTAATCTGATGGCTCATCTTAGCTGAAGCATAGCACACTCAAGTAAAACTATACTTGGGAAGAGAGTTGCATGATGGTACAATCAGTAACAGCAGTATATTAAAGTTACAAATTAAAATAATTGAGCCAAGAACAACGCGTAAATTTCAATATTAAATACCACAATTCAGATTGTGGTATTTTTCCCTCGCCTGCGACTGATAGCTTACCTTTTAATTTAGTCACAAACTATAAAAATGATTAAAATCACAACCAACTTACAAACATGGGAAACACGATTAAAATATCTCAAAATTACGTACACATACATGGGAAAGATTCCGGAAGCCCACAAATATCAGTTAACATACCTGTTATTCAGACGGAAGAGCAAAGGGTCCGCTCAGAGCGCCAAAGAGGGAGGTGGGCGTTTCTCAAACAATCAAGAACAGAAAAGGAACCAGGAGTGAAGTGTCCATTGTTTCAGCGTTGTTGATCCTTGCGTGAAAACTCCTAGCGCCATCTACATCAGATTTTCATGGTCACTGTCCGAAATTTTAAGTTTACTTAAAATTTGCTATATACAATTTACAATTTGCAAAAAAGAACATGCTTATACGAATTCTACTACTATTGATAGTTACAGAAATTGTCCTTTTTTAAATTTCAGAATAAAATCATACCTCAAAAAGTGACAAGCTTTACTTAAAAGGTCATTTATTTGGAAAACATTTGACTTGTTGATAAAGATATACATTTGAGTGAAATAATTATATATATATATATATATATATATATATATATATATATATATATATATATATATATATATATATATATACATATATATATATATATATATATATATATATATATATATATATATATATATATACATAATTTTTTCCACGCACACGGTTACTTATTATTTCAGGTGGTGCGTTGCAGGTCTTAACAAGAGATTTAACAAAGGTTAACATTGTTATCAGTATCATTTTCAGTCAAGGCTACATCCCTAATTGGAAAAAAACAGGATGCTACAAACCAAAAGTCTCCAACAGGGAAAGCAGCCCAATGAGGAAAGGATATAATGAAATCACAAATTAACTATATTACAGAATTAGCGAAGTAACCAAATATTCTAAGATCCGTAACAACGTTAAAATAGATTTGTTATATATAAACCATGAAAGGAAACTTATGTCAACCTGTTAAAAAAAAAAATGAAAAAAATAAAAAGTATGAAATTTAAATTTCTGAAGTTCAACAGATTAAAATACCAGATAAGGAAAATCATCCCACAATCTGTTCACAGCTGGAATCAAACTTTTAGAACACTGTGTAGTATTGAACCTTATGATAGAGAGGGCAAGACTGTTGGAATCAACTGCACGCACATAACTACAGGATGGTACAGTCTGGGAAGATCTGAACGCAAAGGATGGTCATTATAATAAAAAAAAATAATAGTATAGAGTATAACATACACAAATATAAAAAATCCAGGTCAGGAATAAAGATATTGATAGACCACAAGTATTCGTCCAATAAGCTGAATCGGCAGCTGAAGACCAGACAAGGGAAAACTACTCGAAAGAAGGTAGAATGTAAGAATAAAAACATGTCCTCGGGATAGAGTGATCTCTGTAAATATTAAAAAAAACATTATCATCCAGTTATCAGTTGAAAGAAAATTATTCAATAACAGATTAATAACGAGTACCGCAAGAGGATTTCAATAAAACAATTTCGTACCCTATTCGAGCAACGAAGTTGAACCACAATATTTATGTGTAATTAACCTTTTATAGAACATAACGGTTTAATTACTCTCCCTCTTTCCAAGAAAAAAAGATTCAATGTTCTTTTTCAGTAGCACGGACTATTAATGGGATTATGTTGTTTTTTATCATTTGATTAAATGGTGAACAAAGGAGAGAGAGAGAGAGAGAGAGAGAGAGAGAGAGAGAGAGAGAGAGAGAGAGAGAGAGAGAGAGAGAGTTAATTTATATTTGAACTTTCCATGGAAATTTGTTATCATACAGAACATAAAGGGATTTTGTAATGAAAACTGAGATTTGGAAGTTAAAATTTTTATGATGTTATCAAAGAAAAATAACGACGAAGGGTTATGTGAATATCATTGGCGCATGAACTGCTACTAAATGATCTACGGTCCATCGGCGTTGAAGATCAAGGCTTTGAATACCTAAAAGACTACTTGGTTGGTAGAAGTTACTGTGTACAAATTGGAAACTCTTATTCATCATATGAACCTTAAACAGAGGGGTACCCCAGGGGAGTGTACTTGGCCCAATCTTATTCTGCATCTATACTATTGGTCTATCCAAAATGCTACAAAGGAATGGGGTGAAGTTTAAATTATTTGCAGATGACACACAATCTTACTTCTCCATAATGATATATATGACACTACTGAAACTCTAAACCAAATCCTTGATAGTGTTAGAGAATGATGACATTTAAACAACTAAAATTAAATGAGAACAAAACGGAATTCATGGTGGTGGGTAAGAGAAACAGCGTGAGAAACTTAAGTGATATTCAAATGAACATAAATAATGACTCGGTGCCGATATCTAGTAAAGTTCGAGATCTATTTGTATTTCTTGACTAAAGGATCACCCCTATACTAATTGATATACACTGGCTGCCGATTAAAACGAGAATTGAATTTAAAACATGTACAATAACCCACCAAGTTATCAGAACCGGGCGTCCAAAATACTTAAGAGAATTGCTAATAGTTACAGATGGCTTCAAACTGTTGGAACCTACTAATATATGTCTACTTTTGGCTCCAGAGCATTTAAACATACGGCTCCGAGACTATATAATAAGCTCCCACGAAACATTCGAATGATTGAAGACATTAAAGCTTTCAAGAGGAAACTGAAGACTGTCTTATTTCAGGAGTCATTTTACAACGACGATTTAACAGTAAATGAACATTATGTGATATGAAACGTTAGATACTCTGAACGAACAAGGTAAAACGACAGTGGAGGTCCTGTAGGAGTGGGGTTCCCCTGCTGTATGGGACCGGAAAAGCAGCCATCAAAGTAAAGTAAGTAAACTAAATCTAATCCAATGAAGTAGGAAATGATGAATGGAGAAGTATTGAAATAAAAGCTCAAGATAGAGACGACTGGAGAAATCTAACCGAGGCCCTTTGCGTCAATAGGCGTGGGAGGAGATGATAATGATGATATACGGTATAAATATTACTCCACGACCTGCTTAAATTACTTTCTCTGTTTTGAAAATGAGTTATTAGCTTATTCACCTATTCGTAAATTAATTCGATAATTTATTTAATTAGTAAACTGTTCACGTGCCGACGTTTTTCCATTTTCTTAACGATTCTTCACTTGACTGACGATAGATGTTCGAAATTAATATGACCCCACCTCATCTCGGTCTTATTCACAAAATTAAATCGAATTAATAATGGGTATTCAAATTACTATGAACACATTTTTCCCTAACACTATATCCGAGATATCGTAACGCTGTTGAATTGATATCAACTCATTTAAATTTCCTTTCATCACTAGGCTATTTTTCTCTGTTGGAGCCCTTGGGCTTATAAAATCCTATAGGGTGTTATGCCTTAGCAAATGATACTACTACTACTACTACTACTACTACTAATAATAATAATAATAATAATAATAATGTGAAATTTTACAGATATTCCTTTCGAATCATTTTGGGGTCAACACAACGAGTGCTTCCGGAGCTGATGACGAAATTCGGACACAAAACGGCTTCATTTTCGCGGAGACTAAATTCACTGAACAAGAAACTTCCACCAAGTGATAACCCCTTTCAGTGTTTGACATCATCCGAAGTCACGTGTGTCGCAATATAAAAGCCATCTACTGTGTTTATGCCCAAGACATTCTTCCACCTGCCAGAAACAGGCGGAACTTTCATGTTTACGAGATTACGTGAAGCGACAAATCAACCAAACCAGGAAAATGGACTAAAGCCATTTCGTAGCATATTGAAATTGTCCCTGCTTGACAGTCTGTTGGACGGGAGTTCCAGGTGTTTCGATAGTTTCAAGTAGTGTTTGTAACGTTGCTATCCTTTTGAGTCAGGCACGGGGATTTTAAGAAGCCTATAAGCCTACATGACGAGTCATCAGTAGCCATTGTCTGGCCCTCTCTGGTCCTAGCTTGATGGAGAGGGGTCTTGGGGCTGAGTATATGATGATATGGTCAGTCTCTAGGACATTGTCCTGCCCCTGTGTCTGCCGTTCATGAGGTATCTGTTAACCTTTAAGAAGAAGACGGAGGATTCGTACATTCTATTTTATGATAAATTTATTAGCATTACATTTGTAAACAAAACTATAAACGGTGTATAAACACGAATGTAAATATGCAAACTTTACTTAATGTTTTTATATATAAAAATAGAACGTAAGTATACAAACTGTTTTGTAAAAATTAATTCTATTGCTATATTTTTCCGTCTAAAATGTTAATATGACTATAATTGTCGTCATGAATTATGCTATAAACAATAATAGCCTCATTGTTAAATGTTAACTACTTTCATCATTACAATGAGTTTTAGATTATCTTGTTATTATTTTGAATCTAACTTTTGACAACCTACTGTTTTCAAATTCATATTGAATTCTAATCCGTAATGCCATACTCAGCAATTTTAAATAAATCACAGCTAAATAAATTATACTTCCAGTAGATGACGTTGTTGCCAATATTAGCATTGCACTCAGCTATATTAAATAGAATATTTTCACATGAATGTTTCAGGTGGTTAGAGGTTTTGACATTTTACGACAGATTACAAACTATCAATCAATATGTTTTACTTTTCTCCTTCAATTCCAATCTAGCGTTACAATATAATGTATAATAGAACTGTTTCTTACCTTTTGAGTGTCTCCCCTATATAATAAGGAGCAACGTGTCTGCATATGTAGTGTATATAAAGATATTTAATTCTTGTTACGCCCAGCGGCATTTCCAGACATATCCACTCGCCCTCTCTCGGAGTTTCACAAAAGAGCGAAACTATATGTTAAAAGAGCGGCAACATTTTCTCGAAAGAGCGACAGATTTACTATTAAAAGAGCGGCTACATTTTACAACAGATGAGCGTCTTAATTACCTCTTCCGTTAGCCATATGTAAATACCTGTTGCCCCCTGCTCACCACGGGGAGGTGGAAGTAGGCTTTTGAGCAGGAAAAATATTTTGTTTTAAAGCGGTTTTAAAGGTTTTAAAGGTTCATATCATATCTTCGTCACTTAAATGTGTTCAGATCGTATTTTCGTCACTTAAGTGTGTTCACATCATATCTTCCGTTCACATCAAATCAGTTCTTGCCATGAAACTGCAACCCATAGATTGTAAATATTGACGTCGGTTAATATCCTGCGACTTGTACTTGGCGAACTGAGTTATGGCATATTCACACTTCTCTTTATCCACTTTCTTTGGGACAGCTGGCATGCCGGTACTTCTGATTTTCAAGTACGTTGTTGCTTGGAGCTTCTTGACTACATCCATGAAGATGAAGATGGTTGGGTGAGCTTTGTAAAATTGTGCGTTGAAATGCGCATGAAAGGATTCAGCCGCATTGTTTGTGCGTTTGTCGTTAAAGGGTATAGTCATACCCTGGTGAGAGGGGGGTACCGGGAGAGGAACACTCAGAAACCTCAATCTCCCTCAAATTGCCGAAAATCCCGGGTTGTAGTAAGCAATGAGGGGAGGGTGGGAAGGGTTGAATCTGTGTTTGTGTGTATGTGTGCGTGTGTATGCATATCTATCTAAATATTTAGCCGTCATATTTGATGGCTCGCGTAAACCAGTGTAGAATAAATACTTAAATGAAATATACAGAAATGAGAATAAACATTTTTGAATACAAAAAACTTAAAGCTTTTGCAAAAATATGGTTTCCGAGACTCAATTCTGTTGGATGGTCGTCATTTCCTGTAAGAGAAGAAGAAAAGAACCTTTTGTCTCAACGTCCCATCTTTTCTCAACTTCTGTTGATTCAGGTTTTATTTCAATCCTTATTCCACTTCAAGTTCAAGTCCCTTTCTTTTACATGCAGATCTTAGACGTCATGATTCTCTCTCTCTCTCTCTCTCTCTCTCTCTCTCTCTCTCTCTCTCTCTCTCTCTCTCTCTCTCTCTCTCTCTCTCTGTATATATATATATATATATATATATATATATATATATATATATATATATATATATATATATATATATATATATATATATATATATATATATATGAACAGATACACACATATTGTATATATCATAAATATATATATATATATATATATATATATATATATATATATATATATATATATATATATATGTGTGTGTGTGTGTGTGTTATATGTAACTTTATATAATGTATAGCCAATATCTTCGTGGTTTCAAAAAATTGAAGACATCATATCTCCGGACCAACTGTTCTCCAGACAGTGTTCAGGATGACAGGAAAGCTGCATTGACGTTTCTCCATTTGTTATTTGGAGTCGAAACGTGTTTCGAATCACTTCGTGACTCTTCATTAGGACTACATGGGTTGAGTGATGGAATTACACTGCTTGCCATAGCAGAAGAGTCTCTTCTACTCTTACCAACGGGGAAAGTAGCCACTGAACAATTACATTGCAGCAGTTAACCCCTTAAGGGAAGAAGAATTGTTTTATTGTAATCTCAGTGATGTCAAGTGTATGAGGACACAGGAGAATGTGGAAAGAATAGGCCAGACTATTCGGTGTATGTATAGGCAAAGACAAAATAAACCCTAACGAATGTAGCACTGTCTGGCCAGTCAAAGGATCCAATATCCCTCTAGTGGTAGTATGTCAATGGGTGGCTGGTGCCCTATCTGAATGCAAAGGATGAAATAAATAATATTATCCTCCCACTCCTCCAACCACGGTACAGATTAATTTACATTCTTAATTCAAACACCGATTTTCCTGCTGAACACATTCAGCTCCAAAGTAAACAAGATTTTCGCTTTGCTCGAGTGCAAGATGAGAGAGTATGAGTCAAACACGGCTGCGTTCGCAATGTCTTCTGAAAAATGGATGTTATTAAACAAAGGTTTCGGACTATATTGAATTCTTTTTATAATTGACATAATTCTCAATATTTTCGAGGTGTTTGCTGAAATGTTTGAAACTAAAGATTTCATGGAAGCAATAAAGGCCAAAACTGATTAATGCATAAGTCAGTCGTTTAATACTGAACAATTAAACTTATTTTGTATGTAGTATCAAAATTAAAGTTAAAATTAATCTAATATTATAAAATTAAGTTGATATGTAGTATTCACGAATTCCTTGTTGGTGGTAGTGATATCAACATTGCAACGAATAATACTTAACAGCGCCGTAACAAGACCGTTCAAATAGTAAAATAAAAATAAACTCCAAATAAAGTAGGTTCTTTTCTGAAGCGTGCGTTTCCACTAAAGAGGCGTGAGCAGTGATATAATACTTCTAAAGCAAGTTCCCCAGATGTTACACTCCACTCCCCTTCCTCTGGCTTGCCTACCAGGTAATAGGGTTACCCAATTCTTAGAAACGGAGCGTTACTCAGCCTCTCAAATAGGGCTTGCGACCCATCTCCAATTTGCTCCTCTGTCATCTTACCAGTTCACGTTCCCTGGCTATGGCAAGTCTTCCCTTTGATCTGATGCCTGCAAGGGGAGATACCGATGGGAAGGAAGGAGGCGATGGTATTCTCAAAAGGATAATAGGCAATTTGAGAGAGAGAGAGAGAGAGAGAGAGAGAGAGAGAGAGAGAGAGAGAGAGAGAGAGAGAGAGAGAGAGAGAGAGAGAGGTGGGGGTAGATGTCGGAGCAAAATGTACAGTTGTGAGAAACCCTTTGTCAATTCCAGGGTGTTAGTGTTACATGGTCAGGTTACAGGGAAAAGCGTAAACAAGAAAATGTCTTTTATTTATCTTATTTTCAGCATTAGAGGCAACAGCTAAAGCTCTTTTCCAGGACACAAACAAAGAGATAAAGCTCTTTTTGAAGCTTTAAGAGAAAAGCTTTATACTACCAGTTTACGTTCTTTTAGGGAATTCGATTATATGAAGCGGGGGAAGCAAAGGCGAACATATCTTCTAATAAATAATAATAATCGTAAAAGGAAATGATGCCGGAAAATAGACTGGAAATCTAAAGAGACTTTGGAAAGTTCAATTCTGAGATTCGTCTTCAGGATCACCATTGGGTTAGAACTATTATAAAGGAATAAGTCCTCAGCATATTCAGGAATTTGCTTCCAACCAGAATATATATATATATATATATATATATATATATATATATATATATATATATATATATATATATATATATATATACTGAACACACACATACACACATATATATGTATATATATATATATATATATATATATATATATATATATGTGTGTGTGTGTGTGTGTGTGTGTGTGTGTGTGTGTATCATCATCATCATCATCTCCTCCTGCGCCTTATGACATTCTCATTTGAGAGGCTGTATCAGGTGTTGGACTTCCAGTGTCAGTATATATCTCTTGAATCGAAACTGCTATTCGATTTATAAATGGATATACTGCATATACTGTATATGCTATATATATATATATATATATATATATATATATATATATATATATATATATATATATATATATATATATATATATATATATAAAAGAGCGAGACAAATAGAATCTATATAACAGTCCATTTCCTTTGAATGACATCAATATATAAGTAATCAAAATTTAACGACTGTTATAATTATCCTTTTAAATTTCACACTGAAGCCAGGACTCATATAAAGACGAACTACAAAACAAAAAGTTAATATCAGCCTTTGCATTTCGTAACTGGCCTCAATCTTTCTTTCCTGCGCATTAAGCCTTTCCACTATCAACATTTCGCTCCTTCATTAATCCAAAATTTCAGACGTTTTTTCAATATTTTCAAAATATAAATCGTTTTCACGACCATATTCTACATCTATTAATTTGATGTCTTAGGCAACGATAAGCCAGAATGATTCATTCTTATCATTTATGCTAACTTTCCATTTGTCATATACTAGTGTATGCAACCCGTCAAAAATGACGTCTAAATATTTTGATACATATGCACGCACACGCAACCTCCTCTCTCCAGGGTATGAGTAGCCCCTCTGCCCCTTACCTGAGGGTATATATATATATATATATATATATATATATATATATATATATATATATATATATATATATATATATATATGTGTGTGTGTGTGTGTGTATGTGTGTGTATACACACGTATATATATATGTATATATACATATATACATTATATATATATTTATATATATACATTATATATAAGTGTATATATACACACACACACACACACATATATATATATATATATATATATATATATATATATATATTTATATATATACATTATATATAAGTGTACTGTATATATATACACACACATATATATATATTTATATATATATATGCATTATATATATACTGTATATATACATATATATCTATATATATACATATATACATACATATACATACATATATATACATTATATACATATATATATATATATATATATATATATATATATATATATATATATATATATATATATATACCTACGTATGTATGAATGCAATTTGTGTACCTGGAAACTAAAACAGTATCAGTGTTTTGCTGCCGTTATAATATACACCATATTTACATATCCATGCAATTGTAATACATTTGGCAAATCATCCCGACGCTGTTAAAGTAAATATATGATGTTTTCAGGACGAGTCAATTTACCGGGAGTTGATTTTCGTTTAAACTAACGATGGATTTATTCAGTTTCCAAAACAGTCAATTTGCATGAAATGTTATTCATAATGCACGTGAAACAGATTGTCATGTTGAACATATCATACAAATATTGTAAATAGAACACCAAACCGGATAAAGTGTGCTACGAATATTCAATAACACCTCTTCAAAAGTCATCTCTAACGAGGGATTGTTATTAAAGTAATATATGTTCAGCCCAGACCTGTCGCTTGCCGTGGTAAACTCGTATATTATCAATTTACATTTAATAGATTAATCACAACTGCTTAACATGAGAGGATGAAGTCAGTGGAAGACCAACATATGGAAGATCGGATGAGTTATACCAAAAGATTAAAGATAATCCAAAGGCCACTCGTGACAATTATAGTCATCATTCGGTGTATCTCTTGATTCTTTGATAAATATAAAAAAGTCTCAAATTTTTAATTATTATTAATATTATTATTATTATTTTTATTATTACTATTATTATTGACTCTGCAACAACACTAGTTGGAGACGCAAGATGCTATAAACCATTCTTCTTCTTCTTCTTCTTCTTCTTCTTATTATTATTATTATTATTATTATTATTATTATTATTATTGTTACTATTATTATTATATTATTAATTCGTCGTATACTAGTGTATCAATTATAATAATTATTATTATAATTATTAATATGAATTATCATTATTATTATTATTATTATTATTATTATTATTATTATTATTATTATTATTAGCTAAGCTACACCATTAGTTGGAAAAACAAGATGCTATAAGCCCAAGGGCTACAAAAGGGAAAAATATCTCAGTGAGGAAAGGAAATAAAAACAAAAGATATATGAGAAATAATGAATAATTGAAATGAAATCTTCTAAGAACAGTAACAACATTAAAACATATCTTTCATATATAAACCATTAAAAGAGACTTATGTCATCCTGTTCAACATGAAAACATTTGCTGCAAGTTTGAACCTTTGAAGTTCCATCGATTCAACTAACTACCCGATTATGATATGGAGTTTATATACCCTCCTGTTCGTAACACTAGGTATGCGGTTCATTCTTATAGTCATGCCATTTTAATCATATGGCTCAATACTACACAGTATTCTAGAAGTTTTATTCCAGCTGTGACCAAGTTGTGGAATGATCTTCCTAATCGGGTAGTTGAATCGGTGGAACTTCAAAAGTTCAAACTTGTAGCTTTTGTCTTTCCTCCCCCTCCTCCTCCTCCTCCTCCTCCTCCTCCTCCTCCTACTACTACTACTACTACTATTGCGAAGGATATATGAGGGAGCCTGTTTTCTGGAAGAAAAAAAAAAGATCACATTATTTTGGTATGCAAAGGGTCGCAGGCAGATTCCATTAAACCTTAATGAAAGGGCTGATTAAAAAAAAAAAAAATGTTGAAGTCAAAACGAC
>NC_090745.1:11156390-11158890 GCF_036898095.1 Palaemon carinicauda
GTTGTCAGGATCATAATGTCTCTCTCTCTCTCTCTCTCTCTCTCTCTCTCTCTCTCTCTCTCTCTCTCTCTCTCTCTCTCTCACACGTACACAAACATACACACGCATACATTTTATTTCGAGTAATTTCTATTAATTTCTTGCTAACCTTTCTTATCTACCAGCCTTGTTTTTTTTTCTATATCATCTTTTCTAATTGAAAAGAATTTGATATCTAACACCGGCAATTATTATCAAATAGAAACATTTCAGATTCATGAATTAATAATCTAATCTTTTATGTGACTTTCTATTATATATTAGTTCATTAAATTCCTGATTTTCGATTAAAAAAATATTCTATACCTTTTATTACATCTTTTTGCCTCTGATTATATATTCTCCTCTTGCTAACATCTTTGTACCGCCAATTTTGAACATCAATTCGTCTTAACAGTAACATCATTAATGTGAGTATATATATATATATATATATATATATATATATATATATATATATATATATATATATATATATATATATATATATATATATATATATTTATATCCATCATCATCATCTCCTCCTACGCCTATTGACGTAAAGGGCCTCTGTTAGATTTCGCCAGTCGTCTCTATCTTGAGGTTTTAATTCAATACTTTTTCATTCATCATCTCCTACTTAACGCTTCATAGTCCTCAGCCATATAGGCTTGAGTCTTCATATATATATATATATATATATATATATATATATATATATATATATATATATATATATATATATATATATATATACTGTATATATATATATATATATATATATATATATATATATATAATATATATATATATATATATATTATATATAAACTATATAGACTTCTCTCAGCCTAATCAACATAAAAGCATTTGCCCCAAGTTTGAACTTTTACAGTTCCATTACTTCAACTACCTGATTTGCAAGATCATTCTATTGATAGGATATTGTTTCATTTCCGGATCTGTAATGAAATCTGGAAAGAAGTGTATACAATAGTGACATTTTAGTTAAGCATATATAGATCACCTCGATAATCATACGAACTGCTGAAACAATAAACAAAAGTGGGATATAGCACAAAAAAAAAAAAGATAAAATGTAATCGCATTAAATAAATGAATTCCGAAAAGAGATAGGAAGGCCCAAAAGGAATTCAATTAAACAGAAAAGGATCAGATTAAAAAAACATAAAACATACGAAGGACTTTAAAAGAAATCGAGTCTCGTGTTCTGAATATGAAAGAGCGTCGCTCGTATGTACTTTACACTTCCTCTTTCTTCCCGTTTCGCTCATAATTAATTAGGATCTTTTCAAACGACACCCACATAGAATCGAGTAATATATTTACAAAGAGGAAAGTTAATCGGTAAGTTGAGTTGGGGTGAAAATCTAAATTAAGTTTCATTTTTATTTTCTAATTTCATTACGGTTTCTCTCTGATTCTTTTTAAGGATTATTACATCAAAATGAAAAACAAAGAACATTAACTGTTGAGGTGGCATTGGTTCTGTAATAATTAGTTATATAACTAGGGAGAGTTTTCTAAAATAATTTACGGAAAGCTTGGGTAAGTATATTCTAGGTAAGATTCCTGTTTCATTTTATATGAAATATACAGTATATAGAGTCCAAGGGGTAATGACCCCGTCAGTTATCTTAAAGGTTTAAAAGTCGGTCATGAATGGCAGGGACAAGGTACAGTGACAATGCCCTAGAGACTGACCATATATACATATGATCAATTCCCAAGCTCCTCTCCACCCAACCGAGGACCAGGGAGGGCTGTTGATGACTCAGCAGGTAGACCTATAGCCTCTCTCAAAGGCCCCATCCTCAGCTCACAAGGATGGTGAGGTTGTAGACAACTACAAGCAACTAAGAGTGTTACTCGAACCCCAGTCCAACAGCTCACCAGACAGGGACGTTTCCAATAGGCTGCTATAAGCAATAATATAACGCCAGAAATAAACAATCTCTCTCTCTCTCTCTCTCTCTCTCTCTCTCTCTCTCTCTCTCTCCTCTCTCTCTCTCTCTCTCTCTCTCTCTTAACCAGAACAGAACTTCTGCTTTAGAGCATACTTTAATGGAGGGGTCAATATACCTACTGAGACCCTTGGTGCAGTAATTGGTGTTTCCAAAATCGTAACTGACGTTGATTGCATCAAATCCTCAGGATTTTTCAAAAATGCCATTCTATTCTTGCGTGGTTTAAAATATAATTCTGGTATTTCTATTATTTCCCTCTACTGGTTTGAAAAGGGGAAAATGTATCACTATGTATCCAATGGTAAGGGCAAAATTTAAGTTGTAAAATAACTGATTCGAAGAGCTAAATGAAGTTTCAACAAACTCATATTGTAAAAAACGTTGTTAAAATTGAATGGTATTAGTTGGAAAGATCTTTATGTTATTCTAATGCTAATTAACCTAATAAATACCGCATTTCGGAGCTGATTACTTTTTTGTTTATAGTGCAA
>NC_090745.1:11176390-11181390 GCF_036898095.1 Palaemon carinicauda
GTTGTATTAGTATATTTTGGATGTCGAACCATAAATTTTAAAGACTTATCAAATTATTCAAGCACAAATCAGAAATAATTTGCGCGTGTTTCTATCTAATCATTTGATGAATGCAGCATTGCCTAAAAATGTAGTTATGACTAAGATTCAGATACTCTTTATGCTCTAAAAGTTATACTATCGTTGAGATAGAACTAGCGAGTTTTCCTGTAATGTATATATTTAACGACCTAGGTCCTACCAACGTTAGTTTATGGAAATCTTTAGGCATAAGTGTGCATAATTCGATGATTGAAAATCCAGCATCACCGATCGCGTTGTTTGTGTCTTTGCTGATGCTCCACATCTCATGATACTAATAAGAAACAATTTATTTGATAATGGCTTTCAGCAAATTGACGGTGATTTTGTCCACTGCTCTTTGCTAAGGGAACTTATAAAGTAAAAGTGATCTGAAAACATCATATAAACTTGGAGAAACATAAATGTCAGTGGCTTTCAGCGTATGAATGGAAAATTAGCTGTACAATTGATATTAGAAACAATTACGAAATCGCTTCAATATTTCTGTAGCAAAGGATTATTTTTAGATAAGCATTGGGAAAAATAAGTAAATTTTATCTCTGGAGTTCCGTACGATACAAAGATGTTCAGAAATTAATAAAGGTTGAACTTACAAAATCAGGATGAAATCTTCAATTGCACGACACCCAGTAAAATTATTGATGGTAATTGGAAATAATTGTCTTTTTTCATTCCAAATAGGATCGGCAGTTTCTTGTGAATCTTTGCCAAAATTGTTAAAAATGGTAAAAATTATATTTAATAAATAATTTTATTGATTTATAGAATGAATCAAGATGGGACTTGAACATTTCCTTACCTTTTTGTGATAAATGGAAGTCTGCAGCACCCAGCGTTGGATACAGTTAAATATAGTGCTAAATCTCATCTATTAGAGAAGGACAGTTACCTTATAAGGTCAAAATATAATACAAATCCCAATTGCAAAATAGATAACAGCTGGAACCTTTTGTTTTATTGATAATGATTCTCTCTCTCTCTCTCTCTCTCTCTCTCTCTCTCTCTCTCTCTCTCTCTCTCTCTCTCTCTCTCTCTCTCTCTCTCTCTCAAGATAAAGATAACAAATCATTTCAAAGTGAACTAAGGCTATCTGCGATGAAATTTTGTTTGCCCGATGAATGCGACGGTGAAGGAAATGATGTTACAAAAAGTATAGGGGAAGTTGGTAATTAAACACCTGGATGATGCAAAATAGAAAAGAGGTCTAGACTGTTTCGCCGGTTTCATTGCCCTTAAGTTTCCCTAATGCACAAAAGGGGGGACAATTCGTGGACAGGTATAATTAGCTCAGCAAATAAGGAATTAGTGAAGCCATCAAAAGAATTTACTGATCCGATAAAAAATATTGAAAAAAAAATTATAAGTTATCATGGGGTAAAAGGACAAACATGGCAACAGAGTAGTAAAAAAATAGCATTAGATATTCCAAATAAAATGGGATTACCACTTTCAGTCACTCATTTTGTTCGTTGTCGAAATATTTTTAAAATAATAATATCAATTAAAAGAAATAACTTCTGCTAAGAAAATAACTATTGAAATTAGAGGATTGGAAAATGTAATAATCATGATCACTTATTTCTATAGTGTGTTTGTACAACTTTATTTGAATAGATATTCTTAAAATTTAATTTTGGGTCATTAGTAAAAGATTAGTGTGAAAATGTATCTAAATATGCATGCACGTTGCTTGTTTGTACATTTGTTGAAACAATACTTCCACAAAGGATTTGAATAATATTTGCTCTCTTCTGATATGCGACTTTTTAAACCATTTTCCTTAAAAAACTTCTCACAGGAAGTATTTTGTAACGAAATCTAGTCACCAAAATATCTTATATTATTTTTTTTCTGAAATAGAAATGTTATTTTCAACGGGATAATAAAGAAAGGAGAACTTTTGCAAAGCAAGCTAATGCTAGTACTCTTTCGCCGGCCACTGGTGTTCAGTGACGTCACAAAATTTACCCCCACTTAACGTTTACCCCTCTAATCCCCGCTAACCCCCAATTTACCTGCGCGTGGGTAGATATACTGTATAAGGGTTCAAGGTTTAAAGGTCGCTCATGAATGGCAGAGGCCAAGGACGGTGATAAAGCCCTAGCAGGGCAATGTCCTAGAGACTGACCCTCTCACCTATAGAAAAAGAGCTATACGCGCACACACACACACACACACACACACACACACACACACACACACATATATATATATATATATATATATATATATATATATATATATATATACTATATATATTATATATATATTTATATATAAATATATATAGATGTATATATACATAAATATAATATAAACACACTCGTATATGGGGAGAATAATGTAGCTTTAGACGAGGACGAGGAAACTCGACGAGATGTTTGTTATGAAACAATTGTGAGAGGTTTGAAAGTATAGATCAAAACCTGGATCCAGGAAATATCATGATGGAAATGATTGAGAGGTAATGTGCAGGATTACAGTGTGCAGGCAGTAGTTGATAGAATGTTGAGAGGCTTCAAAACTTTTGAGATGGAAGTGAAGCATGTGCTTGAGTAGATAGGCAGGAAAGTGACTTATCTGGTGTGAAAAGACGTCTAAGTCAAGGCTGTGTCATGTTTCTTTGACTGTTCAATATATTTATGGATAAACTGATGGAAGAGGTCAGAGAAAGGAGGTTGTTACAAAACAACAAGAGATGTAAACACTATAAAAACTAGTATATGTTTTTAGATATTACTGCATTGACTATGGACAGTAGAGAAAAACTACAATGGTTGGTAAAATCGTTTGAATATATATGTAAGAGGATGTTGAGTGTAAATATGAGTAAGGACAAGAAATAAGGGTAAATGGAAACCAGGAAGAAATGAAATAGTTGATTCATTTAAGTATCTCGGAGTAAACATATACAATGAGAGAGTAACTGGATCACCGAATAGGTGTATAAATTTAAGTAACAAGATGTTTGTAAAAAAAAAAATGGTAGAAGACTTGAATTTTCTTTGCAAGCAGAGTGGGAATGTATGAAGAAATTATCAAACCAGTTCTCCTGTATAGAAGCAAAGACTGGTTTATAAGCTGTTGAGATCGCAAAAGTTGAAAAACTTGCAGTTTTGCAAGAGAGGTAAAAACGTTAGCCCAGATGGAAGAATAGATCACAGTATTCTGAAGTGGTTCAGTCATGTGGAAAGAAGGGACAACAGTAGCTTATTAAAAAGGGTGCATAATTCAAATGTACTACGAGAGATGATAGGAGGGTTTAGATATATCAGGTTTTCCTAGACTGACATTAAGGAAGTAAAAGAGTGAATGCTCGAAAGTAGTAAATGGTTGGGTCTGTTGAGATATCTGATATATTGCTCATGAACTCTCAGCAAACATCTATACAGAAGGCTCATGAGCAACATGTCAAATACTCATACAAAACACTTCTCGAACTTACATATAAATATGATTGTGTGGCTTCATAAGAATGAAAAGATTGATTAACGAAATACCTCGCTAAATTAATCGACTTTTCTTTTACTAAATACTAAAATTTTCACAAACACAGACTCCCAACCATGAACTGCAAGGCAAGAATAACAGCTGAGCTCCAAAAAGCGTCATTACGACTCTGAAGTTAATGAACAGTCGCATTGCCGTCATACGAACAACCACAAAAATACGATCACAAAACTTTTTCTTCAAGATTTTTTTTTTTCTAGAAACTCACCGTTTCTTGCGTTGAGTCTCTCTCTCGACGAATACACGAGGAGGTGGTTGTTGGAATTGGGGGTCGTTCTCATGGTGCCATTTAGGCCTTGCCGAGTGTCTGCCATGAAAGATAAATGAAGGTGCAGGTAAGCACAAGGAATGAGGCCCGGCAAATTTCAAGTGGAATCTTTATCATTCTCTTTTATGTTGTTTTTAAGACAAAGACAAAAATTTTTATTTTTTTTCTTCTAAATTGGTTGTTTTCTTTATGAATAAATAAAAGCCCCCTCTTCATTGGAAGAATAAATAGAGATTTAAAAATATTCGTGACTGTACATATGAAGATCGATCGTTTCATTTCAAATATTCTATTTGATGAAAATATTTGGGAACCCGGTAAGACGGTATACTTTATTGCTTTCACCCACTGCGTTGCGAAGGTTATGTTTTGATAGGCGCATGTTTGTATGTCTGTCTGTGTCTTTGTGACTGGCATAACTCAAAAACTATTTGACCAAATTTGGTGGGATGATTGGCCCTGATCCTAGGAGAATTTGATTAGATACTGGGAGGGATTGGGTCAAAAGTGAAGCCAAGGTCACGAAAAGGTAAAAAATTAATCACAAAAATAAAAAATAAAACTATTTGACCGATTCTCATGAAATTTGGTTAGATGATTAGCCAAGATCCAAGGCCAATTTGATTAGATTTTGAGAGTTAAAAACGCCTTTTTGCCTTATCATGGCCAATTTTAATCCGATTTGTAAGAAACTAGTGCCATAATGAGCCTAATTCAATAGCCTATCTTGTGATACACAACATTATATAGTGATGTCATTGCCCTTGTTTGCATGCCTGCTTGTGTGTTTGTGATTCGCATTAACTCACAAACTATTTGACCGAATCTCATAAAATCTGGTGGGATGATTGGTCATGATCCAAGAACAATTTGATTATAATTTGGAATGATTGGGTCAAAGGTCTTGGTAACAAAATGGTAAAAAACGTGTTAGCAAAACGTGGTCAAATTTGACCCGATTTGCATGGAACTAGTGCTAAAATATGCATAATTCCATTGCCTATCTTGACATATACAAAATGATATAAGCGAAGGTATGCGCTCTACCGAGTGCCCGTTCTAGTTCTTTACAGTAAGCATAAAGTTCACGCTAAAAAATCTGAGGCTCCTTATTACAACAATGATAATACAGTTGAAT
>NC_090745.1:11186390-11191390 GCF_036898095.1 Palaemon carinicauda
TGCGGCGAGTTTCTGTGTCGCCATCTCACCCTATACTCTACTGGTTACCCACCCTACAGTACGGCTCGCTTCAAACGAGCCGATTTTTTTCCATGCAGAAATAATTCCGCTTATGAAGATTTTATCCGAATGGCCTCGTAGTTTCGATAAGTCTCTATAGAGGGACTGCGTGGATTTGTGCACTAATAAATCACTGCCGCTCGTTAGAATTTCCGAGACGCAGTGGTTTACTATCTGGGCAGTGTGTTAACGGCCTCATTTACCCTTATTGATTTATAATCCGCGCGGCAAATATCCACTCGTGTGAAGAGAGCCTAAGGGTGCGACAGGGGGAACTTCCTGAGAGAGAGGTGTGCCAGGAATTCCTGTGACCAACTGTACATCCAGGGTCAATGTTGCAAAACCGATGCAGAAATTTTATTTAGTATTAAGCATCTAAAAAATACTAAGAATCTTGGCGAAGTGAATACATTAGACATTTCGAATGAATTTCAAATAAAGAAACAATCACAGATTCATGTATCTTCTCCCATGACGTTACACAGCACAAGTCAACAGAGAGAGAGAGAGAGAGAGAGAGAGAGAGAGAGAGAGAGAGAGAGAGAGAGAGAGAGAGAGAGAGAGAGAGAGAGAGAGAGAGAGAGAGAGAGTACATGTTACTTATTTGCAATGTGCTAAAGACAAGAAGGGTAAAACAAAAGGTAAGTGTTACTCACACGGCGCTTGGACCGGATGCTGTTAATCTGTTTCTCGGACATTTCTCCGATGGTTTTGCTTCCCCAGAGTTCTCGCCCAATCAGGAAGTAACACGCCACAATCACCAGCATCGGCAACAGGTAGGTCGTGATGAAGAAAACTATGTTGTAACTGCAACAACAACAGCCACTCCGGGAATTATTACAAATATAGAAACAATTTACATAGAATAATACAGAAATGAAGAAGAAATTCGGTTTAGAAGTCCTGTTTACACAAGGATATAAAACGTGGAATTGAGAACTTATTACAAATAAATAAGTAAGCAGTTTAGATACGATATTACAGTAATTATTACGAAGACATTTAGTTTACAAATCTTGTTTATGCAGAAAAAAAAAACGTAATTAAGAATTTATTCCAAATTCATACGTAAGCAGTTTAGATAAAATATTAATCCCATTCTTCTTTCAAGAGTATATTCTAACTCTCCTTATTTAAGAAATCAAACAGAAATATACATTAAGATGTATTTCAGAAGTACAGTTGGACACACGAATTCCTGGTACACCTCTTTCAGGAAGTGCACCCAGCCACATACTTGTTGTGCGGCAACTTTCTGTTCAGCCCCGCCCACCACCTCAGCCATCTCTCTCTCTCTCTCTCTCTCTCTCTCTCTCTCTCTCTCTCTCTCTCTCTCTCTCTCTCTACGCAATCTGTATGGTTGTTACTCGCCGCGAAGTAATGGCGTGACAGGGTGCACTTCTCCGAATTGAGGTGTGCCAGGGATTCCTGTCTCCAGCTGTACATGCTCCATTGTATTTACTGCCTGCCAACCACATAACTCTAAATGATTGATAGTACTCATGCCCAGAGGCAATTTAATATTAATGCAAGTCAACAACACACGTCTTAATGATTAATAGCACTCACCCCGGAAACAATTTAAATGGATATCAACCAAGACACTCATTGCAGGTCAATGCAAGAGACCCGATGCAACCGTCATTGCAAGCTTTTCCCGCAATGCGGCAGCCATTCTCAGGACTCTAAACAGATTGGGAGAATTCTTTCCTCGATGGCAAGGTAACAAGGAAACGTCAGATTTAATTCTGGGCCGTCAAAAGCTAATGAGCAATCCCAGCCATATCATGAAATGGTCACTATATAAGTAGGTCTTGGTGGATTGCTGACAAATACATAATCATTGTCAATATTACCGCATTAATTAATAATTCCAAGAAACCTCGCGGATAAAGTTATGTAGAAAATAAGAGACCATTGTGAATGGAATGTGTGCATATATATATATATATATATATATATATATATATATATATATATATATATATATATATATATATATATATATACATATACATACATATAAATACACACACGAGTATACTTATATATATAAAGTATTGATTCAAATACGGGATTATTATTTGATAATGATGTATTAGATAATTAAGTACTAAATACGAGTACAGCATGTTATCATATTCAGATACGTATGGATATGATTGAAAATTATCATCTATAGGGGACATCTATAAAAGATGTATGAATGTAGTAGTGGCAAGTGAATTTAAATTGAATGTGTTCTTTCTCTATCTTAAGGAAACTTAAGGAAATACTCACATGTGTTCGTGTTTTGATATACTCGTTTGTCCATCAGGCCAACGAAGTATGCAGCCTCTGCGTACTTCGTTGTTTTTATACCTGAGGAAATTAAAAAAATGTTTTTGATACCTGAAGAAAAAAAAAGAGAATTATTTTTATACCAGAGGAAAAGAAAAAAATTATTTAATACCTGAAAAGACAAATTTGTTTTTTGTAGCTGAAGAAAACATAAAATTGTTTTATATCTAAATTAAAAAGAAAATTGTTTCTACTCCTGAAAAAAAAAAAAACATTTATACATGAAGAAAAGAGAAATTCTTTTTTAATACCCGAAGAAAAGAGAAAATTGTATTTATACCTAAAGAAAAGAGAAAATTGTTTTTGATACCTGAACAAATGAGAACATTGTTTTTGATACCTGAAGAAGACAGAAAATTGTTTTTGATACCTGAAGAAGAAAAATATACCTGAAGAAAAGAGGAAATTTCTTTCATACCTCATGCAAACATAAAATGAAACTTCCAGGGATTAACCGTTAGGTCAAAATTTGGAAATTTATAAATTTTGGAAGGACAAGGTCACAGATCAAGGTGAAGATCAAGCAAAATGTCCAATTCACGTAATCAGGCATAAGTTTGGACATCGTTGTCACACACACTTCAAACTTGATTCATATTTGAGTGTATGAAACCTCACGCCAATTAATACAAGTTAAGGTTATAGGTTAAAGTCAAAGTCGGGTAAAATGTCGACAAATAAGCGGCCGCGGCAAAGGTCTGCACTCTACTCAGTGCCCTCTAGTTATTCCTGTTTATCAATTCTTCCTCGTTATTGTAAACCATTCTATCCACACTTTTGTAATGATAAAACTCCATCTTCGAAGTACAAATTTCACAATTCCTTGAACATCTAACTGTGAAATCAAAGGAATAGGATCTGTACCAATCGTGTGTCACACGATCGTACATGATTCATTTTGTGCACATATTATGCTTGTATCTTCGCTCTTCCCACGCACTAAAAAGAACCAGAATAAACATGTCTGCTTTTCTCATCTCTAACGGTGTCTGTTTTTGAACATGAAATTTCTTGTTGCTTTGAGCTTTTGTATATAAAGGAGAGTGTTCTATAATAAACTCACTCAGTTGCCTTCATACTGTCTTTGAGTCACAACCTTCTCTCGGCCTGTCACATTGGTGACCCCGGAAGACGACTCGCTCTTCCCGCCTTCCACCTCCCCTCGCCCCTCAATCGTTGGTACTATGGGGGACTCTACGGAAATTGGCGCTGCAGCTGCCCCATTCAAAATTTCATTGTTCGCCAGCTGAGAGGCGTTTGCTTGGTTTCAGTGTGCAGAAGTCCAGTTTTGCATCAAAGGCGTGACTCGCTCAACCACCAAAGCAGATTATGTTCTAGCGGAAATATCCAACTGGCTTTGTGAACAAGGAGACACCCCAATAGCTTATGACGCCCTCAAAACATACCTTCTGCAGCAGTACTCGCCGTCGCCAGCCGCCCGTATATCAAAGCTTTTTCAGCTCTCGCAACAACCGTTTGGGGACCAAAGGGTTTCGCTCGCCCTCAGGGAAATGACCAGTATCGCTCGCCTGCAACCTGCCGTAGACGGCTCTCCTCGTGAGGTGAACCTACTTCATACCCTTTGGATACGCCGTTTACCTGGACCTATACGCGCTGCCATACCCGATGTCGATAGTTTACCCATAAAGGACTTGATGACCAAAGCCGACGCCCTTATGAACAGCCACTTCAAGACCTCCATCAACGCCTCCACCGTGACGAAGAGGACGCTTATTCAACGTCAACCGAAGCTGATGTGAATGCCGTAAGACATACACGCCTACCCCGTGACGTGCCGAAGCGGCGACAAAGCCACCCACCACCCACCACTCGCTCGCGCCCCAACCAATGACTTCTACAGCCACTTACTACCTCCCATCCGCCGCAGTTTTGCTACTACCACTTCAGATTCGGGGAAACCGCAAAAAAATGTGCCGAGGATTATCAGTGGCCAAAAAACGTTTAAGTAGGCCATCGCTCGTGGCGGTGGCCTCCCGTGTTTCTAATCTTTTCTTTTTATATGATGCAGGAACGGGCGTGCGATTTTTGGTAGACACGGGTGCTTGTCGTTCTCTTTTGCCAAGGGAACTCTTCAGGACACGACGTAGTCTGTCTACGTCTGCCGATGTCCGCTTAGTAGCTGCCAACAGATCTGCGATACCCACCTATGGTTACGAGAACCTCACATTATCGTTCGGAAACGGTAAATTTAATTGGAAGTTCCTCGTTGCTGACGTCACATTGCCAATCCTCGGTGCGGATTTCCTCTCTCATTTCCACCTTCTGGTCGATATCGCCCACCGACAATTGGTCAACGCAGACTCGTACTTGTCAACACCTCTTCAACCCGCCCCCTTCAACCTCTCTCTCCACATCAGTGCACCCAGAGATGCCTACGCCCACCTCCTCACGTCGTACCCGGAAGTTTTCCGTCCAGAATTTCGCCAAACGCCCACGGTTCCTACTAAGCACGGTATTTATCACCATATCAAGACGGCGGCACCCCCAGTCTTCGCAAAATTCAGACGATTGGCAGCCGCCAAACAGATGTTTGCTGAAATGGGGGTAATGGTCCTTTGCCAAAAGGCCTCCAGCCCATG
>NC_090745.1:11196390-11201390 GCF_036898095.1 Palaemon carinicauda
TCAAAATAATAAATTCCGATTGTATTCAAGGTGCTTTGTAGTCATCAGTATCTATTATATCCATCATCGATTATCTATTATGCAAAGTTAATACTTAAATTTCGTTACTTATCGACCTTCCATCAACAGCAGCTATTTTATTCTACTGCGGCTATCTTTTACAAATCAACTTATAATGAATTAGGTTAGCCAAATTTACTAGAACATTGATGGGTATCAAATAAATCTCAGGCAATGATACAATATCTTACAGGCTGTATCATGAGTCTACAAGCAGCCTGTCTCCACAACCCCTAAAACAGAAATGACTTTCCTATTTGCTCAGTTTCGGAATGACCGGGGCAGGGGGGTAGAAGGAGAACACCCCCCAACCCGCCCTTCCCTGGAAAGTGTCTACTTGGTCCCTCTTACGAAAAAAGTAGCAATTGAAAAATAATAGTATATATATATATATATATATATATATATATATATATATATATGTGTGTGTGTGTGTGTGTGTGTGTGTGTGTGTGTGTGTCTGTTTTGTATTTGTATTGAAAAGTTGAGACATCAAATGACTATACAGAATTGAAATATGGCAACTCGATTTGTAACATTTGTATACTTTTGCTAACAATGACGGTCCAATACTATCTGATTCGCTAAGGTTTGAGAATGCTCCGCCCATTTCGTAGAGGTTGTAAGAGGAGTAACCCCTTGTCCGTTTTGTCATGGGAACACTAGAGACATCTGACGAAAGATTTCCCCTGAGTGTCGGCGTTCTTTTGATTCTAACTGTACATCTGCCTTTCTCTCAGGATGGATTTCAAGATTTGGTATCCCTGAGCATATTACTTCTGACAGGGGTACCACTTTCACCTCTCAATTGTGGACATCATTAGCGAATCTCGTTGGCATCGCCTTACATCAGACAACAGCCTACAACCCCGCTGCCAATGGGATGGTTGATAGTTTTCATCGCACCCTCAAAGCAGCTTTGATGTCCCGCTGCAAGGATTCCAACTGGTTTACTCAGCTTCCCTGAGTCCTCCTGGGACTAAGGACCACTCCTAAAGACGCCTTCGACGTTTCGGCAGCTGAAATGGTGTATGGCGACCCATTGGTCGTCCCTGCCGAATTTTTTCCTTCTACAACCTCCTCCAACATTCTCCAGCACATACGTCATGTCATGGGAAAATTTACTCCATGCCGCCAGACTTACAAGCCCCAAGCGAAGCATCTCATACCAACAGACTTCCACTCTGCAACGCACGTCTTCCTGCACAACAACACTATCAAGCCACCGCTAACGCCCCCCCCCCCACACGGGCCCTTTCATTGTGATCCGACGCAGTCCGAAAGCATTCCTACTAAACATTCGTGGCAAAGAAGACTGGGTCACCATTGATCGGCTAAAACCTGCTTATCTCCTGCCAGATGACCCACCTACAGTTCGCCTCTCTAGATCAGGGCGCCCTATTTAACATGTACAGTATGTCATTTTTAGGGGGGGGGGAGCCATGTACCAACAGTGTATCACATGATCGTACATAGTTCATTTTGTGTATATATTATGCTTGTATCTTCGCTCTTCCCTCACACTAAAAAGAACCAGAATAAACATGTCTGCTTTTCTCATCTGCAACGGTGTCGGTTTTAGAACATGAAATTTATTGTTGCTTTGAGCTTTTGTATATAAAGGAGAGTGTTCTATAATAAACTCACTCAGTTGCCTTCATACTGTCTTTGAGTCACAACCTTCTCTCGGCCCGTCACAGCTCGGCCTTTGAACACTTATTAAGGATACTCGCCGACCAAGATTCCAAGATTCCTGATCGTTTTTTGTTATGCATAATTTGAGTGTAATACTTTCGAGTCAAGAGGTGAACCCATTGAATTCGTTCTCAAGCCAAAACCACCATTCCAATATGAATATTTAAACACACAGCCCAATCAAAGCCACTTTCATCTTTTCACTGTTGAATAAAAAATAAACAGCTTTGCAGGAAACTCTTCACAAGGGCGTTTAAACCATATGGCTCTATTTTGTACCTACTTTCGTGTTTACGAGCTATCAATGGCCGTGGTTTCAAACTGCACTTTCAAAGTTGTTACTGTTCTTGAAATCTTTTATTGTTTTACTGTTGTTACTGTTCATAAAAACATTATATTGTTTTAATGTTGTTACTATTCTTAAAATATTTAATTTTGATTTTCATTACTTCTCATACAGTTTATATACTTCCTTATTTCCTTTCTTCAGCGGGCTATTTTTCCCTTATAGAGCTCTAGGGCTTATAGCATCCTGCTTTTCCAACTAGAGTTGTAGTACTAGTAGTACTAGTTATAATAATAATAATAATAATAATAATAATAACAATAATAATAATAATAATAATAATAATAATAATAATAATAATAATATTTCCCAGCGAGCCAGTATTTGCGTAGCTTCTCTCTGACCCTTCCTCTGATCTTCTTTCTTTTCCTAAACGAGTCCAAAGTCTCTTCCCACTTTTCCCCTACACTAAACTCTTGTTTCCCAACATTTCTCATAAATTGTTTTGACGTAAGGGTAGAAACTTATTGTAAAGTTATCATTCATTTTAGATTTATGATTTTTTTTTTAACTACGTTGATATCCCTGCGGCAGAATCCAAAACTTAACCACAGTTGTTCATATGCCATTGCCTTCGAATTACAAAAATGCCGAAATTAAGATCGAATTCAAAGGGAAAACTTTCAGAACTCTGCAATTTGCTTGTTGATACAGTGCCTGACATTTAAAGTGGGAATTGTTCCGCACGTGTTTCGTACACGTTCGTACACTGTAATGGTTTTGATTATCTTATCCCTTGTTCTTCCGTGCACTGTTCATAAACCAACCTGTATAAGATTGGAAGTTCCTGCCTCATGTTGTTTGATTTTTTTGTGAAGTTCTTGTATATAAACTCTGTATATAAACTCTATGTCTTTCTAGTAAGGTTTAGTTGCATTCACCTAACTGAACGCTCGCACATAATACCTTAAAGTGGTGAATGGTTTGTGTATCGCCATGGTCACCAAAGATGTACTAGTCCCGGCCATCCACACTAGCTTGGTTTGCTATGAGTAACTAGACATAAGTCTCCCACCATTACCAAACGTCACTGGCCAGCGTGATGATTAAAACTGGCCAAACTACAGAGATGAATAAGGATATGTCTGAGATCTATGTCCTGCAGTAGACTAAAAACGGATGCATGTGTTGTATATGATTATATAATTCTCAATCCTAATACAGAAGATTATTATAATTCTATGTCTATACTTATCAAAGACAATTGATCGAATTTACTACTGTTTTCCTTCCTTCCAGTACAAACGCGTCAATCGGTGACGCTTATTTGATTAGGATAATTAAAAATACTTCCAAACCGGAATCCGCATTGCAGATTGAGAGAATTGATTATTTGAAGGCCTTAGCTCAGTTTCATTTCTCCCTTGTCAGGAAAGTGGATTATCAGGATATCCTTTTCCTTCCACTTAAAACTCTTCATATGATTATCCTAAAAGGGAGATTGATTTTATTGGTTGTCAAAATTTATCAATAATAATAACAACAATAAAAATAATAATAATAATAATAATAATAATAATAATAATAATAATAATAATACGCAACAACGCAATTAACATTTCACTATTGAGACATTCGCCAAAAGACCGACTGTACAACAAACGAATATATATATATATATATATATATATATATATATATATATATATATATATATATATATATATATATATATATATATATATATATATATATATATATATATATATATATATATATATATGCAGAAGAACCGCAGGGAAAATGAAAATACGAAATATACGCTTAAGTCCTGACTAGTTTCGTGATACTTCCGCAGAAGTATCACGAAACTAGTCAGGACTTAAGCATATATTTCATATTTTCATTTTCCCTGCGGTTCTTCTGCATCTGAGCATCACGTTTTCCTGTGATTTTTACGCATATATATATATATATATATATATATATATATATATATATATATATATATATATATATATATATATATATAAAACAATAGATGCCTTCATTCCTAGGATAATGCAAGACAAAGGCCTCAGAAATGTCAATTCAAGTCTGGGGTTTGGCCAGTTTTCATCACCACGCTGGCCAGTGCAGATTGGTGATGGTGGGAGATTTTTGTCTGATCACTCACAACAAGCCAACCTAGTATACGTGGCCCTGACTAGTACAACTTTCCTGATCATAGAAATACGCAAATCCTTTTACCACGTTGAGGTTTCGCCACTCAGAAAGGGATATATGTATACACACACACACACACATATATATATATATATATATATATATATATATATATATATATATATATATATATATATATATATATATATATATATATATATATATATATATATATATATATATATATATATATATATATATATATATATATATATATATATATATATTTATATGTGTGTGTATACATATATCCCTTTCTGAGTGGCGAAACCTCAACGTGGTAAAAGGATTTGCGTATTTCTATGATCAGGAAAGTTGTACTAGTCAGGGCCACGTATACTAGGTTGGCTTGTTGTGAGTGATCAGACAAAAATCTCCCACCATCACCAATCTGCACTGGCCAGCGTGGTGATGAAAACTGGCCAAACCCCAGACTTGAATTGACACACACACACACATATATATATATATATATATATATATATATATATATATATATATATATATATATATATATATATATATATATACATTACATATATATATATATATATATATATATATATATATATATATATATATATATATATATATATATATATATATATATATATACCGTATTTTCCGTGTGATAAGACGCACCTTTTTTCACGAAAATTGACCCCCAAAATCACCCTGCGTCTTAACACTTGAGAAAAAGTTGTATAAGGGAGTTTGACACCATTCAAACACC
>NC_090745.1:11203890-11211390 GCF_036898095.1 Palaemon carinicauda
ATACTACCACTCCCGACTTCCTTTTGATCGGAAACTTTGTAATGAAACGTAATATTAATCGGATATTTTCCGTAAATATCTACTGTTCTCAGCCATATTTCAGTAAAATACAGGAGACCGCTATTTCTACCCTACTTTGTTATTATCATTTACGGGTTGGTGACCGTAATTACACTCCTTTAAGTCAATATATCCGTTTTTAAAACGGTAAATTCCTGGCAACATTTATTCCAGGATTTTTACAAGTTTTTTAATGCAAATTTTTTGTAATCCCTTATTGCGTAACATTTGCACCTATAGACAATAGTTTAGTTCACAATATATTGCAAAGGTCTTACTTCCTTTCCCCACTGCAACCTTTCTTTGATTAACCTACTTTCATCTTGTTCTCTATATTTCAAATTCCTATACAAACTGACCTGAATAGATTCCAGTAGCCAGAGTCAACTTAACAGTAACATGATTTGCAATTTATTGCAGCATCCAGCAATTATTTCCATTGTTCTAAAACCGTTTTTAGTTTGTAAACTGTCTCTACATACTGTCCTAATATAAAAGAGAGAGCAGTATTTTTAGTAATATACTTAATACCCTTTGTTCTATCTCTCTGAGCAGCATTTAAAATCATATAAAAATATACTAGTAAACAAAGCTTAGGTGGATTTTCTTATTTAAAGCTAACATCACATCTAACCTTTACCGATTTAAACAACTTATATAATATACATACAAAATATGTTTGAATTTATATATTCTTTTCCTAAAAAAAATGCAATAAAAGATCTAATTTAAGGATATATTACTAAAGACATAGCTCACTTGAAGAAGACTTACCAATATGAGTTGGATCTATTCAATGCCAAAGAAAGACTTAATTATGTTCTCATTTAATCAACCAGAACCAAAGAATCATACCCACATGAAATGAGAATGCTTTTCTCAGAACAAGAATGAAAAGATGTAGGCTATTAAGGTCTGAGACCATTAATGGGTGAACGGGTAAACTCGTGAAGGTCATGGACAAATAATTAAAAAAAAAAAAAAAAAAAAAAAAAAAAAAAAAAAAAAAAAAAAAAAAAAAAAAAAAAAAAAAAAAAACAGAAAATGGGAAACTGCAATCCTTAGAGACAACATTCAAAATATGTGGAAACACTGGGATGTTGACAGCAGCAAACATGTGCAGGATAAGTTAAGTAGTAAAGTTTTGATTTTGCTTTGAACAGGGCTTTGTGCAGGATGGACAATAAGGCTTGAGCCTCAATGATGAAATTCTCCAAAGATTGAAAAATGATGCAATTAGAAGAATGGCAGGCGTAGTAAAGATTACAGAGGTGACTGTCACGTCTGAGATGGAGTGGGCGCGTGTTGAGGATGGATGGTGGGGAGGGAGTGAAGAGTGTTAGGGGAAAACCTGTTATGGGGAGAAGATCGAGAGGGAGGCAGAGAATTAGATGGTGAGACAAGATGAAGGATGATATGGAGTGAAGAGGTTTAGTGAAAGAGAATGCCTTTGATAGATGGCATTGGAGAGGGCGCATCAAGCAACCGACCCTTTAATGTAGGGATAACAGTGTATTGTATAGAGAATTTTTCATTAGGGGGTTGGATATCGACAGGGAGGCAGAGAATCAAGTTATCGAGATGAGGTGAAGGATGATATGGAGAGAAGAGGCTTGGTGGAAGAGGATGCTTTTGATAGAGGGCGTTGGAATGGGCGCCACTTTAATGTAAGGATAACGATGGGAAGGAAAATTATCACGAAACTGCGTAAGGTAGGAAATATTACTCAGCATTACAGGGGAAGAATGCGAAGATAAAATTCTATCAAAGTGATTACTAAACCTTCGGAGAAAGACTTTCATTCCATGATTAAATTATGAAGTTTGGGAAAAAAACACTCGAGCGAGAAGTTGACGAAAGAAATTGATTAGCGGCACTACCAAGAAAAATAAAACGGATATAATCATTTTGCATTGAAGTTTTTGGGACAAGAAGTTGCAAGTATTAATTACTTGAAATGTGTTAGGACGTTAACAGAATATTTATGTAATACCGAAAATACTACTAATATTTTACTGGCTTGGAAAAGAAAAAGGCAAACAAAATGTTTTTTATAAAAAACATACCTATGTATATATAATACACACACATACACACATATACATATATATATATATGCATATATATACACACTATTATATATATATATATATATATATATATATATATATATATATATATATATATATATACAATATATATATATATATATATATATATATATATATATATATATATATATATATATATATATATATATATATATATATATATATATATATATATATATATATATATATATATATATATATATATATGTATATGTGTGTGTGTATGTATCTATCTATATACATATGTATATGTATATATATATGTATATATATATATATATATATATATATATATATATATATATATATATATATATATATATATATATATATATTAGTGGTAGTGATGGATAATAATTCGATTTTACTAGCAGTACCAACAAGAGACCCGAAAATAGGTCTTGGCTAAGTTGAAAGAGAATACAAAATCCTTTTGAAGTAAGCAGCAAATTGTATACCTGACTGTTTATCAACAGTGGTGGGTCAATGGCCAGGTGAAAAGGGACACAGGGCGACCAAATGTACCCCAAAGAATGCCCTTATTTCTATTTCTGCTTGATAAGAACATTATTCCACCTTTATCATTGATAACAGATGTAATGGGTTTGTCTTCTTCCAGAGAACTGAAGGAAAGTGGAAATATGTTTGATTGAACAAACAATAATAGTCTCTCCTATATGATAGAGCAAGTGTCTGGTATATATATACTGATATATATATATATATATATATATATATATATATATATATATATATATATATATATATATATATATATATATATATATATATATATATATATATATATATATATATATATATATATATATATATATATATATATATATATATATATATATATATATATATATATATATATATATATATATATATATATATATATATATATATACATATATATATATATATATATATATATATATATATATATATATATATATATATATATATATATATATATATAAATTTCCAGTCATGTTGAACGGCACTAATAGACGTAAAACAACTCGGAGGAGAGAGAGAGAGTAGTCATACCCTGCTGTGGTGGTGTACCCCGAAAGGTACACTTGGAAACCACAACTGCCGTGTTGTAATTAGAGAATGGGGAGAGGGGACGGGCTGAATCAGTCTGTGTGATTGTGTGTGCATATCTATCTATATATATTTGGATATAAAAGGGGAATTTTGAGCGAAGATGAAGAAAGCGATTCTGAATACTGCTTTTGAATATAGTCATTTAGAATAGTGACCATGAACGCTAATAAAGGTTAACCCGGGCGGACACCGGTAAAGGTTAACGCATGGAGATTTTATGTAGATGAATCCTGAACGTAAACGAAGGGATCGGTGGGATTGCATTACAAATGAGCTCTTTTAGATGAATTTTAGATAAGGAAATTTATGACCCCAAAAATGTGGAGTATAAAACGGTAAAATAATGACAAAAAAATGTAGAATTTAAAAAGGTAAAATAATGACAAAAACAAAGGATATAAAAAGGAAAAATAATGACAAAAATATGGAACTTAAAAAGGGACAATAATGACAAAAATGCCAAATATAAAAAAGGTAAAATAATAACAAAAAGTAGAATATTGAAAGGAAAAATAATGACAAAAATTTGGAATATAAAAAGGAAAAATTACAAAAAATGTGGAATATATAAAGATAAAGTAATGACAAAAAATGTGGAATATATAGAAAATAAAGACAAAAACTTTAACATAAAAAGGAAATTATTAGGAAATTTTAGAATACAAAAAGGAATATTCTGATAATAAATTAGGAATATAGCTAGTAAAATCAAATTTGGTATATAAAAGGGAAAATCATGCCAAAAATTTGGAGTATAAAAAGAAAAATTATAAAAAAATATAATGAAAAACGAAAAATAATACAAAATGTTGGAATATAAAAAAAAGAAAAAGAAAATGGAAAAGAAAGTCAAGTAGATAAGCAACACACAAGTTCACGAGGTCCGCGAAGAGATACGATCCAGAGTCTAATGACGGATGAATAATGAATAAGATATCAGTACCTGAAAAGATTAATGAGTTAATGAATGATTTCCAGGTTACCTCAAATGGAGGCAAGACTTCAAAGTAGATTTTGAATCGAGGCTTTGAATTTCAAATCAATTGCAACTAAAGACATAATTGATGGTAACGCCGAGAAATGACGAAGATTAGAGTGATTGATGGTAATAATGATAATTCAAATTGAGAAATAATTGATCATTCTTGGAATTTTAGTCATAAAGGCTAATCTATAGATTACTCTTAATTCTTTAGTGAATCAGAAAACAAAGGACATATGGTACAGACATTATTTTTATTAATCACATTAATGTTTTTGTAATCGTATATTTCCAATTAAGAATTTTGTCTGATAACTAAAATTTGAATAATAATAAGGAAAAATACTTGAGTAAAGCTCTCTCTCTCTCTCTCTCTCTCTCTCTCTCTCTCTCTCTCTCTCTTTAGCAACTCTCTGGTGGATATACGAGGTGCCTCACACTGAGGGACCTGGGGGAACCCAAACAAAAAATAAGGCAATAAGGCAATACACACACACACACACACACACACACACACACACACACACACACACACACATATATATATATATATATATATATATATATATATATATATATATACACATATATGTGTGTGTATATATACACATATATATAGTATATATATATATATATATATATATATATATATATATATATATATATATAAATATATATATATATATATATATATATATATATATATATATAAATATATATACACACATATATATATATATAGATATATATATATATATATATATATATATATATATATATATATATATATATATATATATATATATATATATGTATATGCAGTAACACACACACACACACACACACATATATATATATATATATATATATATATATATATATATATATATATATATATATATATATATATATATATGTATGTAAGTATGTATGTATGCATGCCTAAAAAATTCAAAATCAGATTGTCATGCTCTAAAATTATCATATTTTTACGACAAACAGAAAGAAAACATAAAAAAAAATACAGTAACCCAAATACAACAAGTAAACAAAGTGTTCTACTTACTGTATAGAGACTGTATCGGAATAAAGTATGCAAGGCAGCGCAAGCAACATTGACGAACTCCAGATGATAAGAATGAAGACTCTGGCCGTCGTCTTCGACATCCTTGGTTCCAGGGGCCTCACTATCGCTATGTACCTGCAAGAAAGAGCGAGAGAAAGAGAAAAAAGGATTTATTCGTTATCAGTTATATGGAGTCCTGCTGTCTGTGTTACTCCATGTGAAATTTCCCTTCACCATGAGATGTATGTATGTATGTATGTATACAACAACAAATGCATCCGTTTCTAATCCACTGCAGGAAAAAGGGCTCAACATATCAGGGGTTTGATCATTTCATCACCACACGCTAGCCACTGCAGATAAGTGATGGAGGGATGCTTTAGTCTGATCGCTCAGAAAACCAACCTAGTATGGGTGGCCCTGCGAAGTACAGCTTTGCTGATCATGGCGATATGGAAACCCTTTCACCACGTTAAGGTATCCCAACTCAGAACGAGATACACATACACACACATAAATGCATATATATATATACACACACACACACACACACACACACACATATATATATATATATATATATATATATGTATATATATATATATATATATATATATATATATATATATATATATATATAGTGTATGTGAGCATGTGTATATTCATACCATTGTAAACATGTGTGTGTGTGTGTGTATCTAGATCAATGACCTATCATCTCAAGGAACGAAAAACTGTTGTTTAAAAGGCCAGATTCCAGCAACTAGCAAGATCCAAGATTCAAGGGCAAGCAAGTTTATCGGGGAATGATATGAGACCCAGAACAAAAATGTCGGCCAATCAGCTGAAACTTTCACATGAACTGGTCAGTGGTGTAATTCCAGACAGATATGAACTGGACAATGAATTGGAGATATCCTCTCACGATGCAGCTATTCAGGCTAACGTTTTAATGCAGTAATTCCATAAAGAGATTGAATGAGATAGCAATGAATTCATGATTCAATCCAAGTGATTATTGTTTAAAGCTAATGACCAATATAGTTATCTTAGTGGGGATACCTTAACGTGGTGAAAGGGTAAAAAAAAATCCTTCAAAACAGAAGTGAATGACAAGAGGTGAACCCATACTATGTTGGATTGCTTCAGCGATCAGATTAAAATCTCCCACCATCACCAAACCGCACTGGCCAGCTTGGTGATTTAAACTGGCCAAACCCTAGGAATACAAACAGCTACATTTGTTGTTCCGCAACACACACACACACACACACACACACACACACACACACACATATATATATATATATATATATATATATATATATATATATATATATATATATATATATATATATATATATATATATATTATACACGGTAAACAGATCGTTTGCATCAATTATTAAATCTGGCTGAAGTATACAAATGTGTTTTTTCATATATTAGTGAGAATGCTTTTGAACACAATTTCTACGAGAAGAAAAATATAAACCCAGATTTAAGCCACAGACAGTATGACAATAAAATTGCAAAAAAACCAATGCCCTAGAAAACAATAAACTCCCTTGTAGATAAACCATTACCAAATGGCTTTGACAACTTCATGACATTTCAAGAAGGCCTAAAATAATTGATTTTCAAACGCGTTGTTTTTAAAAAAAAAAAAAAAAAAACAACGAAACAAAAGAGAAAAAGGGACTTGGAAATAGCAAAGGAGCAACGCTACCTATAACCCCAAACTTCTTCATGGCCCTGACAGCAAAACAGCCTTGACCTTCTGACCTGCAGTGTGGGTGGTCTCTGTGTTGGTGGTTGTGTGTGCGTATGTTTGGTTGTAATGTATATATATACATACATACACACATATATATATATATATATATATATATATATATATATATATATATATATATAAGTATATATATGTATGTATGTATGTATGTATGATATATATATATATATATATATATATATATATATATATATATATATATGCGCAGAGAGAGAGAGAGAGAGAGAGAGAGAGAGAGAGAGAGAGAGAGAGAGAGAGAGAGAGAGAGAGAGAGAGAGAGAGAGGCTAAGTCGAGGCAAATATTCATCGGCGTCATAAGTTGTTCAAAGAAAATAACTTTCATCTCAAAGAAACAAAGCTGTTAACCTCT
>NC_090745.1:11223890-11226390 GCF_036898095.1 Palaemon carinicauda
AACATGTATAATCATACCATGAATACTGATAACAAACTACCTTTACCTGCTTAACATGCACAAAAACTGTTCTAATAAATCTTGATTACCTGTGCAGCATGTATATAAAGTTGAACATACAGTTCAGCACGGACATGAAGAGATCAGCGGCGCTCAGATTCATCAAAAAGTAGTTGGTCACAGTTTGCATTCTTCGGTGCGCTGTGGATGGAGGGAGAGAGAAAGAGAGAGAGAGATCTTCGGTTATATATGCTAATGATAATAGTTTTGTCTTTCTACGTACTTCATTAAGGCTATTATTGTAGATACAATAAAATGCAAGGAAGATATGTGATTATTATTATTATTATTATTATTATTATTATTATTATTACTAGTGGAACCCGTGTAAATTACACGAAATATTTTCAATAATTATCTTGTTCTTTACCTATACATGCTTGAATAAAATGTGATAAGATTTGACATGTATATCTATTTTTAAAAAATGAGCAATACATGAATTGGGAAAACTATATAAGATGTGCTTTGGTTAAGCAATCAAAGTCTAATGTGAATTTGTAAGAGTATACCTTGAAATTATTTCCGGTTTCTTTAAGCAGAACCCGTGTAAATTACACGAAATGACATTTTCAATACTAATTATCTTGTTCCTAACCTATACATGTTTGAATAAAATGTGATAAGATTTGACTTGTATATTTATTTTTAAAAATTAGCAATACGTGAATTGGGAAAACTATATAAGACGTGCTTTGGTTAAGTAATCAAAGTCTGATGTGAATTTGTAAGAGTATACAATGTAATTATTTCCGTTTTCTTTAAAGCGTGAGACAAAATAAACAACACACACGCTATCATATTAATATATAGATTATTCCTTGCTAAGCTACAACTCCAGTTTGGAAATCAGGATGCTATAAGCCCAAGGGCTCCAACAGGGAAAACAGGCCAGTGAGAAAATGGAACAAGGAAATAAACTACAAGAGAAGTAACTAACAACAAAATCAAATCTCTTAAGAGCTGTAACAATATTGAAATAATTTTTCATACATAAACTATAAAAACTTGTCTAAATTAAGCTGCGGAAAATATAATACAAAAGGTAGTAATGTTTTTGATAAAAACAAATCTAATAATAATAATATTAATAATAACAACAATAATAATAATAATAATAATAATAATGATAATAATAATAATAATAATAATAATATTAATATCGCCTATATAATAGAGCTACGTGTCTGGCTATATACTCTGCCTCTCTCCATCCCCCGGGTAGGGGGAAGAGGGAGTAGTCATACCCTGGTGAGAGGGGGTGAGGTGGTGGGAAGAGTTGAATCTGTGTGAATCTAAATATTTAGCCGTCATTTTTGACGGCTCCGGACACTATTAGTAGTAATAATAATAATAATAATAATAATAATAATAATAATAATAATAATAATAATAATAATAATGCTATGATGAAAAGGAATATTTTAATATGCGAACAATTTCCTCAAATGCTGCTTCACAAGGTAGAAAAAAAAATAAAAATAAATATGACTGGAAAAATATGAATAAAAAGGCAACGGGTATTGACTGAAAACAAATAAATTCATTAGTTGACTTCGGCTTGTAAAACATGCCTAATTAGGGGTAATGTTCGGAAAGAAGCGTTAATAGGAATAAAATTACTTTTTTAATAAGCTTTGGCTGAAAAGGACTCCCCAAAGAAAGATTAGTTCACCAAATGTTCAGCTGGGCTCGACATGGCACTAAAAGAGTTGGAAGACCCAGGCCTACATACCTGAGGACTATGAAGCGAGAAGTTGGAGATGATGAATGGAGAAGAATTGAATTAAAAGCTTAAGATAGAGACGACTGGCGAAATCTGACCGAGGCCTTTTCCGTCAATAGTCGTAGGAGATGATGATGGTGATGAAAAGTTATCGAAATTGGTTTGGGAGAAGAAAGGTGGAAAATACCAGAAAGGTAATCTCAAATCATTACTTTTTCTATTTAAAGGACACTCATGAATGGCAGAGGCAAAGGACAGTGACACTGCCCTGACTAGCAGGACAATGCCTTATAGACTGACCATATACATATATGATCAGCGCCCAAGCCCTCTCTCCTCTGAATCTAGGACCAGGGAGGGCCAGACATTGTCTACTAACAACTCAATATGTAGACCTATTGGCTCCCTCAAACTCATCCTTTGCTCATAAGGATGGTGAGGTTGCAGACACTACAGAAAACTATCGAGCTTGAGCTGGACTTGAACCACAGTCCGGCAGATCGTCAGGCAGGAACGTTTCCAATATACCACCACAACCCTTTGCAACACAAGTATTTAAAACAGCTGAAAGAGAACTGAATACAAATGTTCGTGGGGGACAGGAATGCGGAAATGGTTTTGCGTGAAAGATGAAGAAGAACTAATCAAGGGAGGTATGTTGAATTGGTGTGTGGGAAAGGTCGGAAAGGAATCCTTTTGCAGCAAAGGTATGTA
>NC_090745.1:11234722-11237222 GCF_036898095.1 Palaemon carinicauda
GAGAGAAGAGAGAGAGAGAGAGAGAGAGAGAGAGAAGGGGGGGGGAATACTTTCTTTTGGGTACAATAACACTTCAATATTGAAGACGACAAATACAAAAAGTCAAGACTGGAGTGTCAGCAAATGATTATGGATGATAAATTTATGGCTGAGCCATGGGGGATTCACCCTAATGTGAAAACATGCACAATTGGCTTCATGGGAAGCTAGAGAGACGTCTGGCAGCTAACATTGTAGTAGGTTGATAATAATATTATTAATTATCATTATTATTATTATTATTATTGCTAGTTAAGCTACAACTGTATTTCGAAAAGTAGAATGCTATAAGCCCAATAGGGAAAATAGCCTAGTGTGGAAAGGAAATAAGGAAACAGATAGAATAGCTTGCCCGAGTGTACTCTCAAGCAAGAGAACTCTAACCCAAGACAGTGGAAGACCATGGTACTGAGGCTATGGCACTACCCAAGACTAGAGAACAATGGTTTGATTCTGGAGTGTTCTTCTAGCAAAGCTTTCTACCATAGCTAGAGAGTTTCTTCGACCCTTACCAGAATGAAAGTAGCCACTGGACAATTATAGTACAGCAGTTAACCCCTTCAGTGGTGAAGAAGCATTTTTCAGTAATCTTGTGTTGTCAGGCGTATAAGGGAAGAGGGGAATGTGTAAAGAATAGGTCAGATTATTCAGCGTAAGTGTACGCACAGGAAAAATGATCTGTAACCAGAAAGGTATCGAATGTAGTATTGTCTGGCCAGTCAAAGGACCCAATAACTCTAGGGACAATATCTCAACGGGTGGCTGTATTTGCTTAACATCAATTCGTAAAATTAATAAAAAAAGCTTTTGAATCAGGTGTTCATAAAATTGGCGACTTTCATTTATAAGCCAGCGTTACAAGAATTCATCTTTAGCTAAACCATCGACCAATGTTTGATAGTCAAGGCTAAACACAGTGTCACCTGTACAGCTGCCAGATTCAGAGGTCTCCTTATTATCTCGTGAAGTGTACCGGAATTAATGAAATCAGCTGTACAGGACTGATGATTCGCGCCAAAGGATTTTCTTTTATGATAATATTAATTGAAATTAATACCTCTTGAAGACTTCGCTTCCTTGTCAATATATGTAACCAATAACCCACAACTATCCTGATTATAATTAAACTTATTCATACACAAGTATCATAATTCATCGAAGAATGAATGATATTGCCATATGAAAGATATTTCTTTCTGGAATCTTTATTTAAGTTAAATAATGGAGGAAATCATGGCTTTGCCAAGTAAAATATTCAGAAGCACGAGTAATCTTTAAAATAAAAAACTAATGTAATTTCTTCAAAGCTAAACAAACATTTATGAGATGGAACATTTTCAAATTTCTATTACAACACAAAGCGTCAAACTGATGCAAAGACCAAATACCTTCTCAGCTATTTGAGAAGGGTATTGGATTAAAAGCTCAACATAGAGACGACTGGTGAAGTCCAACCGAGGCCCTTTGCCGTCAATAGGTGTAGGAGATGATGATGATGATGATTACTTAAAATGGTAATAATACATCATAAAAAGAAACCAAGAACCTAATGAAACAAGAACATTAACAACTCAGCAAAGGAGCGTCAGCGAATAACTGAAATCATACTAATTAATGATGTGGTAATTTCTATGGTAGCAGATTTTAAATTTGGGACAGAATTTCTTGTTGTGGCCGACGTGGTAACGTCCCTGACTGGTGAACGTCAGACTAGGGTTCGAGTCCCGCTCAAACTCGTTAGTTTCTTTAGTCACTGTAACCTCACCATCCTTGTGAGCTACGGATGGAAGGTTTGGGGGACCCATAGGTTTATTATTATTATTTATTATTCTTATTATTATTATTATTATTATTATTATTTGCTAAGCTACAACCCTTATTGGAAAAGCAGGATGCTATAAGCCCAGGGGCTCCAACAGGGAAAATAGCTCAGTGAGGAAAGGAAACAAGGAATAATAGAAAATTTTAAGAACAATAACATTAAAATAAATATTTCATAATAAACTATAAAAACTTTAACAAAACAGGAGGAAGAGAAATTAGATAGAATAGTGTGCCCGAGAGTACCCTCAAGCAAGAGAACTCTATCCCAAGACAGTGGAATGCCATGGTACAGAGGCTATGGCACTACCCAAGACTAGAGAACAATGGTTTGATTTTGGAGTATCCTCCTCCTAGAAGAGCTGCTTACCATAGCTAAAGAGACTCTCCTACCCTTACCAAGAAGAATGAGGCCAATGATCAATTACAGTGTTGAATCATCAGCAGCCATTGTCTGCCCTTCCCCTGGGTCCTAGCTTGGGCACTGATCATATGTAGGCCTATATACGGTCAGTCTCTAGGGCATTGTCCTGCTCGATAGGGCAATGTTGCTGTCCCTTGTCTCGACGATTCATGAGGGGACTTATCATCTCCGGAATCAGTTACCTACGTCTGATATAATACAAATTTCACCTAATTC
>NC_090745.1:11242222-11247222 GCF_036898095.1 Palaemon carinicauda
AAAAATATCTTACATTCTTTCATACATTTCGAAGTTACATTATTACTGTCCATATCATTATAATTCTATATGATGAATTTCATATACTGTAACCTCTGTCGAGTCTAAATTCACAGAACAATAAGCTCATGACGGGAGAACGAAAGCTCTAGAGCACCTTGTGTGTCACGGCAGGGATCCATCGTCCCCCCCCCCCCCCCCCATTAAAAACAGTACAGGAAACTTTTGCAAGGATACTATAAACATTTTTTGCGCAGTTTTCTTATAAATACTGATACACATATATCTTGAACACGGAGAGAGAGAGAGAGAGAGAGAGAGGAGAGAGAGAGAGAGAGAGAGAGAGAGAGAGAGAGAGAGAGAGAGATTGATTCTGGTGTGGAGTTCGGTCAGAAGAAAGAATATATAACGCCATCTAGTAAAGGACGACTGATTCTCGGAACATACTAAAACAGAAGCAGGGAACACCAACGGACAAGGGAGAGCTAATGTCATTATTCCATGGTATCAGATACTAAGCAAAACGGAATAGCACCTTTTCCAGCCATTAAACCTTTTACTCTATTCCAGAAAATGGAGGAGCTGAAAATAGCATTGTCACAGGCCATTAAACGTTGTCTTTTAACCACAACACCAAGAATTCTAAATGCAGCTTCACGGTTCTTACAGTTATCACCGAAGACAAGGCTTTTGTAATATGAGCAAACACAAGAGAAAAAGGATTAAGTTCCAACAATGCTCTGATCTTCAAAGGACAAGGGAATATTCAAGAACCACTTCATTCTTATGCACGTATCTTACATCCTAGCTCATATATATATATATATATATATATATATATATATATATATATATATATATATATATATATATATATATATATATATATATATGTATATATATATACATATATATACTGTATATATATATATATATATATATATATATATATATATATATATATATATATATATGTGTGTGTGTGTGTGTGTTGTGTGTGTGTGGTTGCCTTTATCATCCTTATCTTTATACAACTGTACAATTATTCCTCGCACTCATTCCTGTAAAAATTTTCTCTAACCCAAAAGTACCTTACAGAACCTAGTCAGTCATATGGTGCATAATTCCATCAACTCTCAGGACTTTTCTTTCTTCTACCTTTTACAGCCGTTCTCACATCCTCAATAGTCATTTACACAAGCATTTTCAGTATTACACAAACTAACCCTTTCAAGTTTTGCATTGTTGCTGGAATGTTTGTAGAGCTATGCTCAATGCATCTCCAAAACGTCCATGTGCAGTTGCCCGTCTCCGGCCCAGCCATCCAAAGCGGCTTTAAATGGTGGGCAATCAGTGGCACTACCTGGCGAGGCTCTGGATGATCAGCTACATAAAACAAATCCTCAATACTTAATCCATTACCTTGGTGCTACATTTATGTCACTGCATCTATTTTTCTGATATCTACTTGTTCATTAATTTTCTCTGTTCCTGAAGTTTCAATTCACCTTCTTGCGCGTTTGTGCTACCTGCCATCTTTTTCTCTCTCCTTTTTCTTGGCTACCCTACCATAGTCTTGTACGCCTGCACCTCTTCTTTTACAAAATGCACTTCTAGGTCAAAGAATCTCTTTCCTTCCCTACTGTAAATGTTTTATCTTCTTATCCACCAGCTACAATTCTCAGTCCCGCTTGTTTCGTATCTATTATCAAGAACACTCACTGCTGACACTATGACCCCATCCGGCCCAGCTTCCTCAGTTTCTTTACCCTAACCATAGTGTGATGGTTTAAATGTCGCTCATAAACTGCAGAGGCAAGAGACAGTGACAATGTCCTAGTAGGACATTTCCCTAAATTGGCTATACAGTATATATATATATATATATATATATATATATATATATATATATATATATATATATATATATATAAAGCAGCGCCTAAGGCCGTACTCCACCCAAGCAAGGACCTGGCAGGGCCAAGGAATGGCTGCTGATAACTCGACAGGTAGACCAATAGGTAGAGTCAAGTACCTCATGAAAGAATGAATTCAGTTTATCCTGTGGAATCGAAATAGAAATACCGGAATGTATTCCAAGATTTTTTAGGACAAATTGCATGTGAAAGTTGATTTTCCCATTCGTGTAAATCTGAATCAAGGATATGAGAGGGAGTCATTCGTAAACATTTCTAGATTGATAGCTACTCTCAGTAAGCCAAGAAATTTCCTGTATTACTCATATATGAGGTCTCTCTCTCTCTCTCTCTCTCTCTCTCTCTCTCTCTCTCTCTCTCTCTCTCTCTCTCTCTTGCATCACAAAGTAAACATGGGTATCATTTATGTTATTAAGAGTTCTAACCAATATTTCGGAGTCATCGTTTAATTAAACATTGGTTAATGAACTCTGCTTTATTGCCAAAATCTAATCTAGTCTCGACATATTTTGTGTAATCAATCACCTCCACATTTTCCCTATTAAAAAAATTACAAGTTTAATTTCAAAGAAAGATTCTTCACGTGTAAGACCTGTGGCAATTAGAAGCGCATCCGATATCATCAGCTGTTATGAACGACCCTCGACTTCTTTTCAAGGATCTATTATTAGAATAATGCCTCTCATTGTGTATGGTAGAGTTAGCTCGACATAGCAATGGTCACGTGCTGGCGTTAAGTTACCTTTATGGAAAAAATGAGAAACATCATTTGCGTTTGGTTTTTTGGCATAAAAGAACAAAATAAACATGTTCATCCTTCCTTGTAAAAAACAGCTATATCCCTATATAATAAAGAGGAAGTGTCTGGGTATATATATATATATATATATATATATATATATATATATATATATATATATATATATATATATATATATATATATATATATATATATATATATAATCGGTTATGCTCATCACTCCCCGTCCCTCGGGTAAGGGGAAGAGTAGTAGTCACCATTGGTGAAAGTGAGTTGCTTGTGGATGTGTGCATATCCATCTATTATTTAGCTGTCGTTTTTTGACGGGTCAAGTACACTAGTAGTAAAAATAACAAAGTATAAAATTAATAAAAACTTATTCAGATTTTCGAAAACAGCCCCTGTGTGCAAATCAATAACATCAGGAAATTTCAATAGTAATTAGGCAGCTTTTTCTCAGCTATTGCCTTGGCTGCTTCCTTGTCCAACCCACTGAAGTACAATGTGCCCAAAATGCTTTTCCTCCTCGCCCGGGAATCGAGTCTGGGTACGTTCCCTAAAAAGGCTTATTAATGATAAATCGAGTTACTCTTTGGTAATATATCTGATTTGACTTGCCATCGAAAATCAATAATAATAATAATAATAATAATAATAATAATAATAATAATAATGATAATAATAATAATAATAATAACAATAATAATAATAATACTAAGTATGATAATAATAATAATAATAATAATAATAATAATAATAATAATAATAATCTATCTGAGACTTTCTAGTCGTTTACCATCAACTTTGAACTCTCTCTCTCTCTCTCTCTCTCTCTCTCTCTCTCTCTCTCTCTCTCTCTCTCTCTCTCTCTCTCTCTCTCTCTCTCTCTCTCTCTCACACACACAAAACCAATTTTTCTTTTTGTTCCGTGGAGAACAGAAAAAAAAAGACGAGCATGAAAGGAAAATGCAGAAAATAGTCGTGATTTTTCACATAACATAAAAAGCTTATCAGTCTGTTTCCAAGGGCTCTCAATACTGAAAAGACATTTCGTGGCTTATCCCTGTGTGATAACCTACTTGGTGATAACACTGTCTGGTTTTAATGGAATATGAAAGAAACTGCATTCAATGCTGATGCATGTGAACGCTTTAAGCCGCAAGCACTTTCTCTGCTTTGGGGCTTTTCTTTCATAAGATTAAAAGAATACATTTAATCAAAACATATTTAGTTCATAAAAACCCGCTGATACACGTGGCTGTTTCAGGTAGAAGTTAATTAAGATCTTTTGGGGTTAGAACTTTCTGAGATTTCAGAAGTCTAACTTATCTGATGCCTCTCATTTAAAGGTTTTAATGTCACTCATGAATGGCAGAGGGAAGGGAAAGTGACAATGCCTTAGCAGGATAATGCCCTAGAGGCTGACCATATATACATATGATAAGCGTCCAACCACCTCTCCACTACACACACACACACACACACACACACACACACACATATATATATATATATATATATATATATATATATATATATATAGATGGAAGCAAATATACTTCTCACGACACTTATCAAACGATGTGGGATTAGTCAAGATTCATTGCCTTATGCCTTATTATGATCCTGTTAACAAGGAGATAAAAATAACCAGATGCTGAAAACAAATAACCAAGAATAGCAAAGAACATAACAAGTAAAGTTCGCAATTAACACAATAACTACATCAGACGATGTACAGTATTCCAGAATCCTTTTAATTGTCACCTAATACCAAACAAAATCCAGAAGTATGGTCGTCATATATATATATATATATATATATATATATATATATATATATATATATATATATATATATATATATATATATATATATATATATATATAGACATATATATATACATGTATATATAGACATATATATATATATATATATATATATATATATATATATATATATATATATATATATATATATATATATATGTATATGTAGACATATATATACATGTATATATATATATATATATATATATATATATATATATATATATATATATATATATATATATATATGATAAATTTTGCACATTTTTACGTGTTTTTCATATTCAAATAAGCCATATATATTTTTGATACATTAATGTCTGGATTCTCTTAACGACCTCGGGATCAGAGCCCCAGGCAAAATCACACAAAGACAAGAGCTTGGCTCCGGCCGGGAATCGAACCCTGGTCGGCAAGCTTGTACACTGTCTGTACAAGTTTGCCGACCAGGGTTCGATTCCCGGCCGGAGCC
>NC_090745.1:11252222-11277222 GCF_036898095.1 Palaemon carinicauda
TATTTATAAATATAAAATTCTATCAACAATAAGATTTTTGTTCTTACTTTTTTTGGCTGAACATTCCAGGCATTTTTTTAAAAGTCTGCATAGTACAGGGGTTCAAATGCAGGGTATATAGGATCTAAGAGAATAGTCAGTACTTCGCAATACATAATGCAATTTGGATTGAGATTGAATAATAAAATTATATATCACAATATCAATTTAATTGTTTCTCTCTTTCATCTTCAATTTTAGAGGTACACAGGAATCTATAAAAATGCCCAAGGGGAACAGTACAACATTTAGGTTGGGACCTTCATATGTGTTAGACAGGGGTGTCAAGCAAAACTCGAAATGTAGAGAGAAGATATATGTATAAACTCGTATAAACAGAAATCACAATCACAGGATAACCTAAGAACTGATGTTTCTCATGTCTCATGTCTGGAGTAGATAAATAAAAAAAATAAAAAAAACTCTACAGCACAAACATAGATGTTGTATAACATACGAGGGTAATTAATGAATTTATATATATATATATATATATATATATATATATATATATATATATATATATATATATATATATATATATATATATATGTGTGTGTGTGTGTGTGTGTGTGTGTGTGTGTGTGTGTGTGTGTGTGTGTGTGTGTGTGTACAAAACAGCATATGCAACCGTTTCTAATCTACTGCAGAACAAAAGCCTCAGACATGTCATTCCATATCTGGAGTTTGACTAGTTATCATCACCACGCTGGCCAGTGGGGCTTGGTGACGGTTGGAGATTTTCGTCTGATTACTCACAGGAAACCAACCTAGTATGCGTGGCCCTGACTAGTACAGCTTTGCTGATCATTGCGATACGCAAACCCTTTAACAACATTAAAGTGTCCTCACTCACACGTATTTACATCTATAAGTGTGTGTGTGTGACTGTGTGTGTGTGTGAGCAAAGAATTGTATGGGCCACCGGAAGTCACGCTACTCTGAACTATTTCTCCAAGTACTAGAACTCCTGAACAATTATCTTTGAAGCCTCTAAACAGGCCTCCTACATCTAACCTTCGTTCGCATTGAACACCTTTCCTGAAATGTCCCTCCCATCCGCCCATTGCAGAAGGCCCCTACGCCCCCCTCCCCCCACAACAACCCTTCCATTTCGTTTACAGTTCCAACACAAATGACTCTATTGCCTATTGAGTTTTTCTTTGTTAAGAAAGTCAGGTTTTTTCCGTAGAACGATAATTAGCTTCCAAAGTCCCCCCCCCCTCTCTCTCTCTCTCTCTCTCTCTCTCTCTCTCTCTCTCTCTCTCTCTCTCTCTCTCTCTCTCTCAAGAACTGTTACGGTGGAAAGTTCAAACTTGCAACGAATGTTTTTACGTTGAGCAGGCTGACACGAGTCTCTCTTCATAGTTTATATATGAAAGATCTATTTTAACGGTGTTACCGATCTTCTTTATTAATTATTTTTCATATACTTTATAGATTTCTTTATTGCCTTTCCTAACTGGGCTATTTTTTCCTGTTGGAGCACTTTAGCTTATAGCATCTTACCTTTAGAACTAGGGTTATAGCCAAGCCTTAGCTAACAATAATAATAATAATAATAATAATAATAATAATAATAATAATAATAATAATAATAATAATAATAACTGACCAGGATATAGCAAAAACACATTTTTTACCTTTTCAGTACCTTGACCTTGTTCTTTGATCCAATCGTTTTCAAAATATAATTAAATCGTTCTTCGATTATGGCCAATTATCCCACCAAATTTCATGAGATTAGAACAAATAGTTTTTGTGTTATACGAATCACAAACACGCAGACAGATATACAAACAAATAAAAACACCATAGTAATGACATCTCTATGTCATTGTATATCACAAGATCGGCAATTGAATTATGTAAATTTTGGCACTATTTCCGTGCAAATTGGATAAAAATTGACCATGACACCGCAAAGACATTTTTACCTTATCGTGACCTTGACCTTGATCTTTTGACCGAAATAACTCCCAAATCTTATCAAATTGTCCTTGGATCATGGCCCACTAACACCCACTAAATTTCATGAGATTCTGTCAAATAGTTATTGAGTTTTGTGATTTTTTTTTTTTACCTTTTCGTGAACTTGGCCTTGACATTTAACCCAATCACTCCAACCTAACCATATACTCCTTGGATCATGAGTAATCATCCCACCATATTTCATGAGATTCGGACAAATAGTTTTTGAGTTATGCGAATCACAAACGCACAGACAGACAACGCCTATCAAAACGTAACATTCGCCGCAACGAAGTTGGCGAAGGTAATAACTAGTTAATAATGAGAGTCATGAAATCCACCAATCCTGGAACCAGAGGCTGTCCCTTGGCACGCCTTTGAGTCGATTTCATTTCTCACAAACCATGTTTCATAACGAACGTTATCAATACACATTGCTATCTACAGTATATACTGCAGTACGATTTATTTTTTTCTTGGGGGGGGGGTCTGAAACTCTTTTCAAGACCATTATTCGGAAATATTTCCATAAACTTTTGAATTTTCCGTTGACCGGTTTTGTTTGCAACGCTTTTTGGAGCCTTTGGATAGTGCAGAATATCCCTTTCAGGGAAAATAGCTGAAATAGGCCGTCTGTATGCAGAGGAAGGATTAAAGGGGAAAAAATAGTTTTCATAGGGAAAAAGAACAATGGAGAATATAAACGAATATTGTTGTTCGTTATTTATTTTATTCCCTTTCTATTTTCAATATTTATTCTTCACGAATTATTTCATTTTTGAAAGATTCCCTACGCATAAATTTTCTGTGCCTCCTCTTTTAAATGAGTGAACTGTAAATAATCTTCTAATACGCATCGTCCTAAATGCGTTGAAAACTAGAAAAACACAGAGTGCAGACCTCCGCCACGGCAGCTTATTTCTCGAAACCAGCTTGCCTTTCCCAGAATCAATTTAGATCGTACGCGTATTTGAAGTCTGTGAAAATCATGTGCGAACTTGGGGTTAAGGTTAGGGTTATTTCGGTCGACCTTATGCTCAACCTTGACCTTCACCTTTCACCTAGGACTTTCAAAACTGACATCACTTCCACGTCTCAACATAACAATTAATCCCTGAAAGTTTCACTACTCTATGAGTAAAATTGTAGCCAGGAAGATGTTCACAAACAAACAAACGGACAAAGAGGGACGAAAACAACCTCCTCCCAACTTCGCTGGCGTTGTAACTATCACAAAACAAAAAAGAATCAGCAGATTAATGTGACACTTTAGACAACTGGAAATCTTTCATCGGAGAAAAATGTCTCAGATCTTAGTTTGTGACTTGCTGGTGTACTTGACGCAAGCACGCCTTAAAGGTTCAAGGTTTGTAAGCCGTTCATGAATAGCAGAGGCAAGGGACAGTAGCAATGCATTAGCAAGCACGACGATACCCTAAAGACACACCATATATATTAATGATCAGCACCCAAGCTAGGTCCAGTGAAGACCAGGCAATGGCTGTCGATGATTCAACAGGTAGACCTATAGGCTCCCCTAAACCCCACATCCTTAGCTCACAATGATAGTGAGGTTGCAGACACTACAAGAAACTATCCAGCTTCAAGGGGATTCGAACGTCAGTCCGGCAGATCGTCCGACAGGGACGCTTCCAGTATTGTCCTTATTCATACGCCTCGTGCACTACTTCCTTCCTTAAAGATTGTAAACTGTCAGTGTCCTTAGTGTATACAGCTCTTGACTTACCAGATTCTTCAGAGCATAAATCCTCCAGTCTTTTTTGGTGACTTTGGGGCAAATAACTCTTAGCTTGTTTGTATCTTAATTGTAAGCAGTTTTTCACTTTTGATTGGCAGTAGCGCATGTAACTCGAGATATGTTGTTTTCCATACTACAGGTGGACACAGAATTTCCTGGCGCACCTCGCTCTGAGTGTTAGTTCCTGTATGTAGCCAAGCCCACCAACGACGCCATTTCTACCCTATGCTATCTGTTTGGTTACTTGCCGTGAATTAACAGCCAGATATTCCTCAATTCTGGACATACAACAAATTTAATGTTAAAAGAGATAGGAAACTGGTAAGAAAGAACGGCAATGGATTAGTTATTGGTTACATATTGAAACAAAAATGTTCTTGGATAGTGAACATACTGTATACCAGAAATTAAGTTCTTCATATAACAGTTAGGGACTTAAAATGTTGCTATTAGAAAGTTTGTGACTTGCTAGTGACCTTTACACAAGAAGCTCTTGACTTCATAGCATTCTGACTTACTGGCATCCTTAGCAAATACAGCTCATTTATTAGTTTCATTAGTGTATAAAGCTCTTTATTTGCTAATGTCCTTGCTTACCGTATAAAGCTTGAGAATTGCTAGTGTCCCTATTGTTTGAAGCTTGTGAATTTCTTGCGTCCTTACTAAATAAAACTAAAGACACGACTTGCTAGTGCCCTTAAAGCTTAAAGCCCTTAATGCCAAAGTTTCCTTAGATTTCTTATTCCTGATCTAGATATCAATCTCTGTCACCGTCGTTCAATTAGTTCGTTATGCATGTTGCATAAGATTTTTTCTAATTCTGACCATCTTTTACATTCAGGTCTCCCCGGACACTTCCTTCCTGTTCGTAATGCTAGGTATGCCGTTAATTATAATAGTTATCCTTTCTCCATCATGATGCTGAACTACACAGTATTGTAGAAGTTTTATTCCAGCTGTGACAAAGTTGTGGAAGGATCTTCCTAAACGCGTAGTTCAAACTTCCAGCAAATGTTTTTATACTGAACAAACTGACAAAGTCTCTTTTAATACAGTAGTTTATATATATATGAACAACCTGTTTTAATGATGATACTGTTTTAAAAATTTTTCCTTTTAATTGTTCATTACTTCTCATAGAGTTTACTTATTTCCTTTCCTCTCTGGGCTATTTTTCCCTGTTGAAGACCTTGGAATTATAGTATTCTGCTTTTCCAACAACGGCTGTAGCTTAGCTAATAATAATAATAATAATAATAATAATAATAATAATAATAATAATAATAATAATAATAATAATAATAGTGCATGGAACTAGAAGGGACTTGATATTATTCTCAGTGTATAAAGTTAGTGACTTACCAACGTCCTTATTGCATAAATCTCATAAATTGCTAGTTTTGTGAATGTAGAAAGAACGGTACTTTCTAGTATCATTAATTTTCTAAGCTCATAGCTTTCTAGTTTCCTCAGTGCATTAGTTCTTGGACTTATTATCATCTTTAGTGCATGAAGCTCTTGACTTACTGGTTCCCTTGTTGCATTAATATTAAGAACTGCTAGCATCATTACTATATGAAACTATTTAAAGGTTTAAAGTCCGTTCATGAATGGCAGTGGCAAGGGACAGTGACATCACCCTATCAAGCAGGACAGTGCCCTAGAGACTGACCATATGATCAGCGCCCAAGCCCCCTTTTCATCCAAGCTGGTACCAGGGAGGGACAGGCAATGGCTGCTGATGACTCAGCAGATAGACCTATAGGATTACCCCATCTTTAGCTCACAATGACAGTGATGCTGCAGCAACCAAAGGAACTAAAGAGTGAGCGGGACTTGAACCCCAATCTGGCCATAACCAGGCAAGTACGTTACCAACAGGCCACCACAACCCTATTGACTTGTTATTGTCCTTGATACATATAACTTGTAATTTCAACACCTAATATTTACACAATGAGAGGTTATAATGAAAGCAATAAAGTTGAGTTAAATTATCACAGCAAATAATAAGTCACATAAATGTCATTTCAAAGAAAAACATTTAATGATAATATAGACAAACAAATCTAAAAGTGATGGAATTTGATGCTGGGTTATTGGTCGTAAAAGACAGAAGAGCATCTTGCTTCTACTTACATATAAATCTTTACCACAGTTATCTAAAATGTAGCAATTAACAAATATCTAACAAGAGAAGGCTAGTTAAGCCCCATTGTTGATTTAATACGAATGGCTCTAGAATTACAGAGAAATGTGGTCTTACAGTGGAATGATCAGGACGGTATAACTGGCAGAATTAAGTCATTCACGAGACAGGTTTAAGTCACGAGAGGGCTCATCTATTATGCACGATCGGTCTCCAGAGATGGGCATCTTAGTCCTTTATGGAGGATATCCACAAAGAGCTGTGATGACTCAATCATCAGCATCGCTATTAACGTTTTCATATCAGATTTTTACGTTTATGAGGTAAGACGTGAAAGGAATTCTCTACTAGTCATCTGGTTCGTATCCATTATATCCCAATTCATAGCTGTTCAAAGTTTTCTTCTGTTCTTTTTTCTGGGTCTTTCTGGGTGTCGCAGATGAATACACCAAATAGAAAGACGCTTGGATTATGTGGAAACAAATTACTTCTCATTACGAACTCAGCATTCCAGACCTTTGGGAAGGATATCTTCCGATTACTTCGGTTTGGGAGGGGGAGGGTAGCAATCTACGCTGGCCTATCCTTTGAGAATCGGGGATTTGCAGTGGGTGCCAATTCTAATGAATGATTTAATTAACTTTAAATGAAGTTGGGGTGCGGGTGCGGCACAGGAGGGTGCAACTTAGATTGGCCTATTTTTTATAGTTGGTGAATTGCAATGGATTCCAATTCTAATGACTGGTTTAACGAACTTTGGATGAAGTTACATCAGTAAACAAGAGACCACTGGATGAACAGAAATACTGAAGGTTGAACATAGCCGTTATAGGGTGTGGTAGAAGTGTCTCTTTTAACCCAGAGTTATTATTATTATTATTATTATTATTATTATTATTATTATTATTATTATTATTATTATTATTATTATTATTATTATTAATACTTGCAAAGCTACAACCCTAGTTGGAAAAGCAAGATGCTATAAGCTCAGGGGCCCCAACAGGGAAAATAGCCCATTGTGGAAAGGAAACAAGAAAAAATATATTTTAAGAACAATGACATTTAAATAAATATTTCCTATATAAACTATGAAAACTTTAACAAAACAAGAGGAAGGAAAACGAGATAGAATAGTGCGCCTGAGTGTATCCTCAAGCAAGAGAACTCTAACCCAAGACAGTGGAAGACCATGGTTTGATTTTGGAGTGTCCTTCTCCTAGAAGAGCTGCTTACCATAGCAAAAGATTCTCTTCTATCCTTACCAAGAAGAAAGTGGCCACTGGACAATTACAGTGCAGTAGATAACCCCTTGGGTGAAGAAGAATTGTTTGGTAATCTCAGTGTTGTCAGGTGAATGAGGACAGAGGAGAATCTGTAAAGAATAGGCCAGACTATTCGGTGTATGTATAGGCAAAAGGAAAGTGAACCGTAACTAGAGAGAAGGATCCAAAGCAGTACTGTCTGGCCAGTCTAAGGGCCACATAACTCTCTAGCGGTAGTATCTCAACGGGTGGTTAGTATCCTGGCAATGCTGACCTTATGAGATAACGGTTTCTCTGTTTTAACGATGAATTGACAAAGAGAATCCAGTTTGAATCCTCTTTACGACGTAAATTATTCAAACGAAATGATGCCGCTTAAAATTTCTTATAGATAATTTATCATTAATTCGCAATTGAAAATTATGCATCCTTTGATTTTCAAGTTAACAAAATCAAAATCAAATTTGTCGCCAATAACATTGGTGTACCGAGAATACAAAGATAATCTGAACACGATATTTTGGTATTAAAATTCTAAATCAAATTTCCTCTGAAAATTACATAATGAATATTGTAATAATGCAATTAAAAATTTCGAAGTCAAAATTGGATCTTTAATATTATATTTAATATTGTAGTTCTGATAGTGAAGTTTTCAAAGAGAACACATAACTGTGATCTGAGTCTTCTACAACTAAGCCCAGAGAGAGAGAGAGAGAGAGAGAGAGAGAGAGAGAGAGAGAGAGAGAGAGAGAGAGAGAGAGAGAGAGAGAAATCCTTTATGTACAGAATACAGGTTGCATCGCAAGAAACAATCTAATAAGAATCCTTTATGGAAGTATATGAAATGCCATAGCTTTGTGAGGAAGAGTACCTGATAACGGAAGAGGAAATTTTCAACTATTATATATATGTTTAGATATAAAAGAGATACAAAGGTGGAGACAACATTGAGATTACAGGCGCTGTCATATTTTCTTACCCCAGTTCATCGCATGCGATGGATAAGGGCTACAATCTGGTAGATGTGGCATATATTTTTGAGCGGCGTTGCCACATCATCCATGATATTTATAGACCTTGGATAAAAGACTGACCGGAGGGATGCGAGATTTACCCTTTGTAGCTGGACTTTAAATATCATATTTCATAATCCCGTTGATAATCAACAGTTTTGCATATCAAAGTACGACACGGAAAAAGAATAATTATTAGTGTTATGGTTGACTATTAAAGATCAAAGTGCTTACAATAGGATTAGAGATGTATACGGTAAATACATTAAAAGTGTCAGAATATATTACTTTGCCTTTACAGGGACGACGATCTCAGGAAATCAAACAAACTTGAAACGAAGAAAAAGCTCTTGGTGATATGAACACGATGTTATACACAAACTATACCATAATAGCATATCATAATTTTCTCTGTCATTTGCATATATTCTCGAATAAACTATAAAACAATGCATATTAGATAAATTCATTTTTGTTATAAAGCATCCCGATATAAATCAGGATGCTTTATAACAAAGTGAGTCTTATAATAACAACTATAATCACAAATGCCGCAAATAATAATCAAATTTAATCTTAAACATTTCGGTATCAAGACATGAATCTCTAAATTAGAATGAAATAAATTATTCGTAAAAAGTCATCCCAAACGTAGCTAAGAATTTTCCTTCGCCAAAGACAGGAAATGAAGCGAAAGGGGTTCTGAAATACAAAAAAAGGAATAAACACGATCTCTTCCGGCACGTGTACAAAAGCTATCTTTGTACCGAACAATACAAGAAAAACGGTTATCAAATAAACGGTTCATTAAATAACACGAGGATAATCCGCGCTCAACTAACCTCTCTGACACAATAAAGACACGTGTGCCTGTTATCAGTCCCATACTTTTTCCTTAAGGTGGATCAAGATTCGAAAAACTGAGATTTATTCAGTGGACTACGATTCTGAAGGCCCTTAACGATTAGAATTTATTCCAAGGATACCGGTTCTGAAGGACCTAAATGGTCACGGATCATTCCAAGGATTACGGTTCTGAAGGTCCTAAGATGTAAGGAGTAGTTCCAAGGATTACCGTCCTGAAAGCCTTAAATGGTTGATTTACTGCAAGGATTGCGGTTCTGAAGGCCTTAAAATGTAGGGATTTACTCCGAAGATTAAAGTTCTAAAAGCCTTAATTTAAATGGATAAGGTTTATTCTCCAAGGATTATGATTATGAAGGCTCAAAATTGTGGGATTTATTCCAAGGATTACGGTTCTGAAGACCCTAAAATGTAGGTATTTATTCCAAGGATTATAGTTTGAGGTCCTAAAATATAGGGGTTTATTCCAAGGATTACAGTTCTAAAGGCCCTAATATGTAGGGATTTATTCCAAGGATTATGGTTCTAGAGGCCATAATACGTAAAGATTTATTCCATGGATTATGGTTCTGAAGGCCTTGAATAGTTGGGGTTCATTCTAAATGATGGTTCTAAAAGTAAATGATCAGGGTTTATTCCACGGATGACGGTTCTGAAGGCCCAAACATGTAGGGATTTATCCCCAAGATTACAGTTCTAAAATCTCTAAAAGGATGCAGTTCATTCCAAGGATTACAGTTTTGCAGGTCCTGAAATGTATGGATTTATTCCAAGGATTAAATTTCTGAAGGACTAAAATATTGAGGTTTATTCCTAGGATTACGGTTCTGAAGGGCTTAAATGGTGAGCGTTCATTCCAATGCTTACGGTTCTGAAGGCCATATAATGTAAGGAAGGCAATTGTTTACAAGAGCACGCTATCCATTTACTCAAAAATTATGCAGTCCTACAGCTCTCCTCTTTTCTTTTTTATACAGTAATTAGGAGGTTCTTTAAATGGGGGGGGGGGGAAGTAAAAAATAGCAAGATATGTTGCGGAAGGGGGGAGGGGGAGGGGTTGGTGGAGGAGGTACTAAACAACCTGGAACCGACATCGTCAACATAGTCAACCAAAGAGAAGTTCGTAACGTCTCTATAGACCTTGTGATGTCAGCGTACATTGGATATATATTAAAAATATACTAAATTAAAAATGGAACAATTACTCAAAAGTGTCACTCTTTGTGAATTGTATATTTTATTTGGTAAATACTTGATAATAAATCTTATTTTTCTTAAAGAATCTTTTCATGAGAATGACTATTTTTGCAGCGTATGACTGCTTTCATTGGCGGGAAATTGGCTATCCTTAGGCAGTTGTCAATAGATGGCGTTAGTGTAGCAAAACGTCGTCTGGGAAAATTAGTATTTCTCAAAATAGTTCCTTAAAAAAACACTATGATAAGATTTATTATCAAATATTTACCAATAAAATGTACATTTCACAAATAGTGACACTTTTGAGTAATTACTCCATTTTTAATTTAGTACATATTTTGAATATATACCAAATATACGCTGACGTCATGAACTACTCTTTGGTTGACTTATGTTGACGATGCCGGTTCCAGGTCGTTTAGTACCTCCTCAACCAACCCCTCCCCGTATCCCCCTTGCGCAACTTATCTTGCTATTTTTGGCTCCCCTCCCCCTTTAAAGAACCTCATAATTGCTGTACAAAAAGAGGAAAGCTGCAGGAATGAATAATTTTTGAGTAAAATGTAGTGATTCATTCCAAGGATTGTGGTTCTGAAGGTCCTAAAATGTACGGATTTATTCCAAGGATTGCGGTTCTGAAAGCCTTAAATGGTTGAGGTTCATTTCAAAGATTATGGTTCTGAAGACCCTAAAGTGTAAGGATTTATTTAAAGGATTACAGTTTTGAAGGTCCTAAAATGTAAGGATTCAATCCAAGAATTACGGTTCTAAAAGCATAAGATGCAGGTTGAGGTTCATTTCAAAGATTATGGTTCTGAAGGCCCTAAAATATAGGGATTTATTCCAAGGCTTACGATTCTGAAAGTCTTAAATGAGCGAGGTTCATTTTAACAATTACGGTTGTGAAGGCCCTAAAATACTGCGATTTATTTCATAGATTATGGTTCTGAAAGCCGTAAATGATTGAGGTTCATTTCAATGATTACGATTCTGAAGGTCCTAAAATATAGGGATTTATTCATATGACTGTGGTTCTAAAAACATTAAATGGTTGAGGTTTATTTCAAGGATTACGAGTTCTGAAGACAATGAAATGTAGGGATTTACTCCAAATATTACGATTACGAAAGCCTTAAATGGTTGAGGTTCATTTTATAGATTACGGGCTTGAAGACCTTAAAATGTAGGTATTTATTCCAAGGATTACGGTTCTGAAAGCCTTAAATGATTGAGGTTCATTTCAAAAATTACGGTTCTGAAGACCCTAAATATAAGGAAATATTCCAAGCATTACGGTTCTGAAAGTCTTAAATAGTTGAAATTCATTTCAGGAATTACGGTTCTGAAGACCTCAAGTGTAAGGTTTTATTTAAAGGATTACGGTTCTGAAGTCACTTCCCAATTGGGATTTATTCCGAGGATTAGGGTTTTTAAGATTCTTAAGTATTGGGTTTTATTCAATAAATTACATTCATAAACGCCCCACACCATTGCAATTTGCTTCATGAATTAAGATTCAAAAGACACAAAACATATGGGATTTATCAAGTGGATTAAGGCTATCAATGCTCAAGAAGATTGAGATTTATTCCATGGATCATGGTTCGGAAGACCCGGAACGATTGCGATTTATTCAGTGGGTTAGGGTTCAGAATAATCCTGAAAAACTTATTCAGTAAACTATTCATTTAACCTGTACAAGCAGACACCGTCTCTCTCGTTACCACTATTATCAATACCACTAACAATGTCATCCTGTGCAACTAAAATAAGTGTTTTAGGGAATAGTTTACTGAACTAAAATTGATCAGTGAGTCAAGCTCTATCAATAAAGACTAGTTTTGCATATCTATCCATATTCTGAAAATTATCAAAAACTAGTTTTGCCTATCCATCCATATCCAGCAAATGATCAAAACTAGTTTTGCCTATCCATCCATATCCAGCAAATGATCAAAACTAGTTTTGCCTATCTATTCATAAAAGGAAAATGAGTAAAAGCCTAGATTGTAACATTTCGTCTGAGGATTATTAAGAAATCCCCCCCCCCCACCTTGGCTAAGCCCCAGGATTGAGCTACTTACGTCTTATTTCCGTTATGCATGAAGCAGTAAAGTGGATTTTAATTAGCTCTTCAAATATCATGTTTTAACATCATGAATAGACTTTATCCTGTTCTCAAACTAATTACTATTACTTGTGTGGATTAGAGTTCTAATGATTCATACCAAATACTTTTGAATAGCCTAAACGACAAGGATTTATGGCATTTGTTAAAGTATTGTAGACTCGATGCAATTCAGGATTCATATTACATAAAGATGAGTGTTCTCATTACATTGACAATCGAGATTCTTATTACATTAATGATAAGGATTCTTATTACATTGACGATCGACATTTTCATTACATTGGCGATTAGAGTTCTTATCTTATAAACGATTAAGATTCTTATTACATTAACAACAAGGATTCTTATTACATTAACGATTGGGATTCTTATTACATTGACGATCACAAGTCTACTTACATTTACAATTAGGATTCGTATTACATTATGACAATGAAGATTCGAGAAGCCTGAGGCACATTTCATGCATTATGATGTTGAATATCCCAGTTGACTGAAATTTATGAAGTAGATTATAATTCTGGAGACTAATTATTTCATGAAGACCAAAATCTGTCTTTCACAGTTTAAAGGTGACTCATATTAATTATTTTTTTTATCATTCTCGTCACATTTCTATAAAATATATCATCTACTATTTCCCCAAAGCTAATTATGCAGTATATAGCTAAGAGAGTACCAGTGTTTTAATAGTTCAGAATAGGTTAAAATGCTACTTTAGGGATATGTGCTTTGGGCGCTCGTATCTTTCTGGGTGTTTTTTATCTATGAATAATGTTATCGGTACTAAGCTTAATCAATTCAAATTCCATTTTTCATGAATTTACATATGGCTATTTTATCACGAAGAAGTTTTGATAATCAAGATTATTTTTGTTAAAAAACAACAATAACAGAATCACCCATTATATAACAAACCTCCCACAGACTACGCAATGCAACTGAGAGTACATAAACTAAGAGTGATCTTCACTATAAACCAATCACTCATGTGGGTAAAAACCAGCTCAAACAATACACAAACACTGTTTAATTCAATTTCCACTGATATGAAGTGTTTTTCCAAAAGTGATTCCTTGAAAACATCTACGCCTTTAATGGGCGATTTTTCTTAAAGATTAAAAACAATAACCAATACATGATCATTTGGTGAGGGTGGTCTAATCGACTCTAATGGATGTTTTCACAAGGTTGATCAAAATCAGCTCACCCAATTTCAATACATTCCTCGAAACAAGGACGGACATCTACGGGTGATTATAATATTTCTTAAATCGATGGTGGAGGCAATTATATTAGAGTAAGATTTTCGATATAGCTCACGTGAGAGAGAGAGAGAGAGAGAGAGAGAGAGAGAGAGAGAGAGAGACATGCAAAGAAAAAACTACGACCCAATGACCCAGAGAGAGAGAGAGAGAGAGAGAGAGAGAGAGAGAGAGAGAGAGAGAGAGAGAGGTGGGGTGGGGTTTACTACTTCTGTTTTACAATTTACAACGGCCCTTAACCCAATTATCGGGAACGCTCACCGATCTTCGTTGCCTCAAATTGAACACAATACAAGGCTTCGCTTTCGTTGTCCAACTGGGAGGCAATATCCCAGAACAGACGCTGCACTGCAATGGTATTTTCCAGACTCACTCTCTCTCTCTCTCTCTCTCTCTCTCTCTCTCTCTCTCTCTCTCTCTCTCTCTCTCTCTCTCTTCCCAAGAAAAAATATCTCATTAACTTATCAGAAGGATTACCTGCCTAATTGCGAGTTTCGGCCATTCGAAAATACCCGTGGGTGTGTTTTCAATGGCGTGGGAGTTTGAGGCTGCAATACAAATGATTGGTTCAGAATGAAGCTTCCCAGGCAAACTTGCATCAGCTTATTTTCTTAATAAAACTGCTGTTCGCTTCAGATTGCCAATGTATAGTGAGAGTTTCGGTAAAGTTTATCCAGGTTTTAAAATGACATTAAAAGTTTAAATGCCACTCATGAATGGCAAAGGCAAGGTACAATGACAATGTCCTTGCGGGACGAGGCCGTAGAGACTGACCATATATACATATGATCAGCACCCAAGCTCATCTGCACCCATGCTAGGAACAGGCAGGGCCAGGCAATGGCTGCTAATGATTCACCAGGTAGACTTATAGGCTCCCCCAACACCCGCCCCCATACTTAGCTCACAAGGATGGTGAGGTTGCAGACACGACAAGAAACTATCGAGCTTGAGTGGGACTCGAACCCCAGTCTCTATTTGTCGGACAGGAACGTTTCCAATAGGCCAACACAACTCATTAACCCGGTTAGTCCTCAAAATTTACAGGAATTGATTTCTGTCTTTTTAGAAGGTTTTTAACATTTTCATTAGATAAAGTTCACGTTAATGGAAAAGTTTGGTTTCATTAACCATTTCGCTGTCCTATTAAAAGAGCAATTTTCAATAATGACCAATATTTCGTATCAAATAATTAAAAATCATGCTTAACATGTCACCACATTATATTGAATGATTGATGAAATAAGTTGACTTGTAAGATGTATGTCAAAACTTCATGGGTAATTAAACGTACAAAAACAAAGTATTGGACTAAGAACAGACTAAAAAAATCCAATTAAAGTTATATATAAAAAAAAACAAAGGCAAATGCATAAACAACACAAAAATGCAATTTCCAACTAACGATGGCAATAAGGGAGGAAAATACTCTCTCGCATGCATTCCATTGCTTGTGGCAAACAATACGTGCCTTTCCATAAGAGAGAAAAAAAAAGATTGATGTTTACTGGAGATATTCGATTAAGGAAAGAGGCAATAAACGAAGCGAAGAAGAAAATCCTAATTTTGTTTTAATTAAGACGAATACGAACCACTTCAGAAATTAGGTCGCACAAATTGCCTCATTTAGGGTTTTGCCGAATATACATTTGCGAAAATATTCAGTAATGCTGTTTGAGCTGGGCGTCCATCGGAGTTACATATGAGGGACCCTTAAAGCTGCTTCACATGACCCTCTATTTGTCAAAATCTATGTATTATATTACAATTATATACACACATATATATGCAATATATGTACAAATATAAATTAAGAAACAGTATAAACACATATGTATGCATGTGATTTTCTCGACATATTCATATAAAAACGAATCATCATAAATAGAAAACAGTATTCAGTATCATTACTCTGTATCACACCTAATAAAAGTAACATATATCAGATATCATAAAATAGGATTCTATACTCATAAAAGACGCCAAGGTGAATTAATATCTTGTATTTCTGTTGTCTCTTCCGCAAGGTGGAATTACAAGAGACTAAACTACATAGAAAGTTACATTGTCCTTCATATTATGTAAGACGGAAATGAGACATAATGGTGAAAGCCTTAAACTAAAATCATCTCAAGATTTTTACAAAACAGTAAATAATGAATTAATATTTCTAAGTTGTGGAATTGCCTATAACATCGATTGAAAAGAAATTTCACATGCACAGCCGGACACAGGGATTCCTGGTACACCTCAGGCTGAGGAAAGGCACCCTGTCACGCCGTTACTAGCCTATACGGCGAGTTCTTGTGTTTCGACCTCCCACTACCTCTGCCATCTCTCCCTACCCATCTGTTTGGTTATTTGCCGCAAAGGGGTGTGGTGGCCTATAAGGTAATGTCCCTGACTTGTGATCGCCAGACTATGGTTCGAGTCCCGCTCGCTCTCGTTAGTTCCTTTAGCAACTGCAACCTCACCATTCTTGTGAGCTAAGAATGTGGGGTTAGGGGGAGCCTACAGGCCTACCTGCCATTGCCTGGCCCTCCCTGGTAGCAGCTTGGACGGAGGGGGGTTTTGAGAGCTGATCAGATGCATATATGGTCAGTCTCTAGGACATTGTCCTGCTTGCTAGGGCAATGCCACTGTCCATTGCCTCTGTTATTCATGAGGGCCTTTAATCCTTCAAAGTATAGGTGTGGCAAAGTGAACTTCTTTGGAGCGAGGTGTGCCAAGAACTCTTGTGTCCTACTGTACATGAGGAATAATGTAATATTCATACAGTTGATATTCAAATCGCTTACGGGTGTAATTTATGATAATCTATGGAATATACAGTTAAGGGAATGGTCTCCGGAAGTAACCTTTAATTTGTTGTCTTAAAGGAAGCCTCCAACGTTATAAATATGTAATAATAATAGAATAATAATAAACAGCCTAAGAAATCTCGTCAACTACAATGACAGGTTTACTTGTCGTATTCTCATTACGAAAGACAGAGCATAGACATTTTTTTCTTATTTGTCTTTTATACCAAAGAGCTTTTACCTCTTTTGTATAAGGCATGGCTAGGAATTGAACTCGAGATATGAACTTATATGTTTTTGCTAAAGTATCATACGTAAATCTACAAATCTATTTGAGTATACTGCAAATAACTTTGTAATCAAAGAACTTTGTAATCTAATAACCTATTAACTCATCTAATATAATCAAAAGTATACTAGTGTAACACAGCAAACACTTCTCTCAATAGATAAATAATTTCCTAAATAAGTAGTACTGACACAACCAGGAATTAATGCTCAAGAAATACAAGATAAATAATATAAAGTAAAAATATGTCGCAGCCTGAAAAGATGAATTATATTAAAGAAAAAATGTATTACCAATACTTGTTACTGTATAAGGTTTTGCTCATGAGGTACTTGAGAATTATAAGCCACGAGTAACAAGCTTTGGTGTGGATTTAAACAGTAGGAGATTCTCAATCCCTTTCTGAATGGGAATACCTTAACGTGGTGAAGGGTTTGCTTATCGTCATGATCAGCAAAGCTGTACTAGTCAGGGCCATCAATACTAGGTTGGTTAGGTATGAGCGAGCAGACTAAAGCCTCCCACCATCACTAATCTGCCGTGGCCAGTGTGGTGATGAAAATTGGCCAAACCTTATACATGAATAAGGACATACCTGCAGTGGACTAGAAACAGCAGCATTTGTTGTTGTTGTTGTTGTTGTTGTTGTTGTTGTTGTTGTTGTTGTTGTTGTTGTTGTTGTTGTTGTAATTTCTCAGTATCGAGAATCAACAAACATAATTCGTTTGGGTAGCAAATACACAAAGGGGGAAAGCGATGTCACATTTAAATAATTAAAACAACATACACGTAAAAGGCATATTTGTATCCTCTCCTCTCTAAAGAGACTAATTATTTTTGCCCAAAAGAATTATTCATTATTCGAGGCATTTAAGGATGAAATTTGCCCTGGTACAAGGACAGGAAAGGAAATTCAGCGCCAACATAAGTGATTAAATGAATGATCTATTGTTAAAAAGATATCATTCCAGACTTACTAGTAACTACTGATATATCAAAATGTATCATTTACTAACAATCATGCATTAAATATAAATTTGTTAAAATTCATTCGAATTTCTATTGAAACACCAATAGTATTTAAAAAGGTTATTACGGGTTTAGGATTTAATAAGGATTTTACATAGAATCTCATTAAACACTATCAGGTGGAAGTCATAATTCTTTCGGTTCATAAATTGGGAGCAGGGCATCAGTGTGTGCTTAACCGACAATAACCTGCCACACTAAACACATTCTTGGCATTGATAACATCTAAAATACATTTCTGCAAGACCACATCCTTGGCACTGGTGCCGACTAAAATACACCTATGTGTGAACAAATTCTGGGTTTTGCTATTGTCTAAAATGCTTCTATGTGTTGGAACATTTCTTGCATAGCTGCAGTCTAAGGGCATATAGGCTATATGTGAAAACATTCTTGGTAGTGCTACAACACATGCATCAATGCGTGAGTATATTCTTGGCCTTGCTATTCTAAAGTTGTTACAAGTGTGAGCACATTCTTGGCAGTTCTACTATCTAAAATCTTTTAACACTGCTGTCACCTTAAATACATCTTGGTGTGAGCACATTCTTGACAATTCTACCATCTAAAATGCCTTCATGTGTGATAAAAGTTTTGGCACTGCGATCATCAAAAATGCATACATTTGTGAGCACATTCTTGGCATTGCTATCGTCTAATATCCATTTGTATGCAAAAGTATCCATACAAAGTCTGTCATCTGAAATGCATATGTGTGTGAGTACATTCTTGGCACTGTTACCGTCTAAAATGCCCTCAAGTTATCATTATAGTAATTCTTATCATTATTATGCATTTGTGACTATTCCGACATATTTTAGTATTACAGTCATGAAATGTGGGACGAGCTTAACAGATACCCAGAAATGTAGATACATGGATTCAGGTCTTCCTATAAGATAATGTTACTTTTTTATCATTTCCCTAACACTTCTTACTCCTCTTTTCATAAACTTAAAAAGCATTTCAAATAGCTTGCATTTACAGAGATGAAAACTACGAATATCTTTTAATGGGAGAAAATTCCTCATTAAACTACTGCATCTCTGGAGACATGATCAATATTTAATCGAGAGAGAGAGAGAGAGAGAGAGAGAGAGAGAGAGAGAGAGAGAGAGAGAGAGAGAGAGAGAGAGAGAGAGAGAGAGAGATGAGGAGGATTTTGGGTATCTCAAAAACTTCTTAGTTCAATCGGGGAAGACTCCATTATTTTGCTCTTGGGTAGACCGATTTGGTTTGAACGTTTAGAGGGTTTTAATGAACTTGTCTAACTTATTCTTTAACTCGTTTACCGTGTTACTGTCTACTACATTATCTGGCAGTCTGTTCTATGTATTCGCTATTTTTGGTGAAGAAATTACCACAGGCTAGTGACATCTCAATAATAATAATAATAATAATAATAATAATAATAATAATAATAATAATAATAATAACATTAATAATAATAATAAAAAAAACCTCCCTATAAAGCTGGTCTCTTGATCGGTTCTGTGGGTCTGGTCAGTACGTGGATCGATGGCCATAAAAAACATGACCGAAAAGAGACCTAAACTATTGATGAAAATGTGATGAAAAAGCCTCAGGGGTTTTATGGAAGTGACAATAGGTCAAAAGAAGACCTGAGAATCTGACCTAAATCTTGCAAGGCCATGTTTTTAACTGAACTATCTCAAAGTAAAATGAAATTATGCAAAGTATTATATGATCCCTGACAGGATTTAAAACATCCTATCAATTCTTCCAGGATTTGTTCAACTTGGTAACCATTTGATATTCGGTGGAACATGACTTCCACTTTTCTAATATCTTCAAGGGAGGAAGATTTTCATCGGAATAAACCTTAACAATGGAAAGCCTAATGGTTCAACTATCATCTAAAGGCATTTTGAGTAATGTTCCAAATTTACGAAACTTGAAAGCTTTTCTGCGGCTTATTTACTTTCTACTTCCATCAGTATATTTTTGTCATTATCGTTATCATTAATATTATTGGGTAGGGAAATTCCACAATCAAATATAGATGGTTATTTCATTACTGTGTTATCACCATTTCAATCAAATTTGACTTTCACAATTCCTACTCTAATAATATTAAGAATATAATTTAGTTAGAAATTTCTGTGATAATTTTCTTTATATATATATATATATATATATATATATATATATATATATATATATATATATATATATATATATATATATATATATACAATATATATATATATACATATATATATATATATATATATATATATATATATATATATATATATATATATTATTCTTTTATGGAACTTGAAGAGACATTAATTTGATGATGCGTTTGAATATCCTTTTTCATAAAATCAAAACTTATTGCATTCCACAAAAAAATGGGAAATATGATTTTTGTTTTAAACCCATTTTTTTTCTTTTTTTTTTTTTTTTTGCTATTTTCAATTCAATCTGCTTTACATTGCAAAGGAAAACTGGAAAACAATGAGAGAAATGGAGAGCAGGAAATTTTTTTTCGTTAAGATAGATAGCGAAAAAGAGCTGACTGAACACAAATATGCAACAATGCATGATTTTCCTTGATTGAAAAGATGAAGTCATATATATATATATATATATATATATATATATATATATATATATATATATATATATATATATATATATATATATATATATACTCCTGTATATCGTAAATTAAAAAAAAAAAACGAATAATTCGAATGAAAACATCCAACAATCAGGAAATAAAAAATTTCTTTATCATTACTCCCGATGGGAAAATTAAACTTCGATTCCCCAACTGCAGGATGGACTGAAGAAACGATATGAAAGAACACCAAAAGAGATGTGTGTTCGCAGTATGACTGCTGATCGCATAAACCCATTCTATGCAAGATTCCATTTGCATAAAGATACTGTACTCTGCGTTCACTGTCATTCAAAAGATATTGTGGAAACTTTTAATGACTCATTTCAGGAAGTGATCTGTCTCCCTTCAGATAAATACTGTTTAGTGTTTACAGCCTCAGTATACAAGTCGAGGATTTGATTTCACTCTTTTAATTATTTTTTTTCCTTCTTCTATTAAGGTGCCTTTTCCCCATTTGTATTGGGTACGCAGGCTGCCTTCTTTTTGAAGGACTTTCCTTTGGCTTTGAGGTAGACTGTAGTCCCGAATGGCTGCCCTGCCTGACATCGCTTAGACCCGGTAGCGTATTTTCATGTGTTGTACCAGTCACCAGCGTCCTGGTGCGGTTTGGTAGGCAGTTCTTATGTAGTGACTAATTGTTATACTGAATTACATAAAATAGTAGAAAATAACAGTTCCATTCTGGAAAGGACTATTTACTGATTTGTAAATATTGTTACAACCCAGCATATTTAGCAAGGTATGTTATGTTTATGCGCAGGTTAACTTATTACAACGAATCTTCCATCTATATATTTACCCTTCTTTGATATTATTACTCTTCAGCAACCTGCCGCACCTTTTACTATATAAATTCGTGTTTATTTTAAACAATTAGCTTATTAAAGTTAATATAGTTCCTGAAAAATTTTTTTTTCATATTAAAATTCCTGTACTGAACGTGTACCACATAATGTAATGCAATGAAGTACTACTGACAATCTGATAAAACTACTCTGTACAATAATTATATAGGGAAATATTCGGTTCTTAAATTGCGAAAAACGTCGAAGAACCAACATAATAAACTCCAAAAGTTAAATAGAAAGGCAACATTTGCCAAACAGATACAGCATATTTCACTCCATCTCCCTCCCGATGCAACCATGGCCTGGCCCATGTTAATCTATACCAGAAATGGATCAAATCCTTCTGAAGTGATGTATGCAAAAATTGTGAAAAACGTCATCTGGGCATATAATATAGGCATTTCCACACCAAATTTCAGGTCATAAGGTCTAAATACCAGGACAGAAGAACAAAAAATGCAACTTTGTTGTCCAAATATATAGCTGAAAATCATTAAGATTAATAATTTTTAAGTGATACATAAAAAAATCCATGCCCTAAATCCTAAGGACATATCCTCATACGCAATTCCAGGTCATTTGGTGCAAATATGAGGGCAAAGGAGTTCAAAATGTGCATTTTTGGTCTAGAAATTAACAAAAATTGCAAAATTAACCATTTTGAACAAACTTATGCCAAAAATATTGACTTCCTATTGTAATTCATCTAAGGCACCTCCGTACCAAATTTCAGGCTATTCAGTTACAATACCAGGCCACAGGAGACCAAAATATACATTTGTTTTTGTCAGAAAATGGCAAAAAAATCAATAAAATTATTTTAAAGGTATGTATAATTTTTAAACGCACTTGGGTATTCGCCCACTCGACCACATCTCAGTCCACTTGGCCCAGAAATGGCTGAGACGAATCGATTTGAAGATTTGACAGCAGGAGGAGAAGAAACATCGGGGAAAACAACCTAATATTTCCCTCCCTTGGAATGAAATGAGCATTATCTATTAAGTCGCTCGTTGCTAGGCTGCATTAAAGTTGCTGATAAAACGAAAAGAAAATAATTTTCTATATATTAAGATTTTTTACACATCAAAGAAAGTTCTCAAATTTGCGATTATTAGTTTTAGTTTCTTTGTAAATATTTCATATATTACGGTGAGTAAACTTATTGAGCGATAATTTTTTAGGTCTTTTATGTCTTCCTTATCGTGAATTAGTATAATGATAAAAGTTTTTCCAACCTTAAAGACATTTTGTGTGAAATTCAGCCAGTTTTACTACTATGAGATCACCACCATCTATAATTAAATAAACTGTTAGACCATCTTCTGCTGCTTTGCCTATTTTCATGCCTTTAAATGCTTTCTTTACATCTCCTACTGTTCCATTTGATACCGGCTCAGGTGTTTCATTATTTATATTGGCAAAAGTTATTTCTTATATCACAATTGTATAGCATTGTATTGAAATCGTTTGCAATTTGTATCACTCCATCTCTTTTTTGATAATATTCCCATTTTCATCCTTCAAAGCAAACATCTCTTCATCAATTTGATACTTCTTCCTTTCTTTAGTGTTTCCTCAATTTTGGTTTGATTGTGTTTACAAATATATTGGGTTTTTAGTTTGCTTGTTGTTTTGGAGAGTTTTTCTAATTCTATTTCATCTCTCTTGGATTTTACCGTCGTTTCCAATCTTTTCTTTATTAGGTTTTGGTCTTTTCTGATAGTTTCTCTTGATTTTGTTTAGACTTTTCCGACGACCTCTTGTGTTGATGCCAATACAAACTTTGTTAAATTATTGTTTATTTCTTCTTACTTGCTTCCATTTCATCTTATGTATATATACATACATACATACATATATATATATACATATATATATATATATATATATATATATATATATATATATATATATATATATACACATTTATATACATACGTATATATGCATATATATACAAACATATATATATATATATATATATATATATATATATATATATATATATATATATATATATATATATAAATACTTACATACATACATATATATATATATATATATATATATATATATATATATATATATATATATACATACAGAGAGAGAGAGAGAGAGAGAGAGAGAGAGAGAGAGAGAGAGAGAGAGAGAGAGAGAAACGTTTGGGCAATCGGATTACAACCTCTCTTTATAACATTAACCCTCTGGCGATTCGACAACGACTCTTTCTCTTGTTAAAAAATTTCCCTAGGTGATCTGATGACGCTTTCAGTGCATCGACCAATACTTATCTTTCGAAAATGTTTGGCATAAATACGTGTGTCAATATACGGAAATGAGATTCACCAAGCAAGTGGAGAAATGCCTCATCTACAACTTAGGCCTAACCAAAAAAAGAATAGTTCCCGTGCATGCTCATTTAGGCCTTTTCTGCTCATTCAGTTCATCACGGCGCTTCACCCAGTTTGACTGCGTTTGCTCTTGCTTATCGAAAACTTTGTAAGATTCTTTGTTAGTGTTTTACAGTTTTTTTTTTTTTTTTTTTTTTTTTTTTTTTTTTTTTTTTTTTTTTTTTTTTAATGATTATTGCTCGATAGTGTTTCTCCGGTGTAATTCTTCTTTGTCTGAATTTCATCGTAAATTGCTAAATTTTTGGTGGGACAATTGTTTATTTTATTGTGGAAATATATAGGAAATTTATTCACCTTGACATTGACATTTTCATTTTGTTTTCAGTTTTATTGATTAGCAAGTAATTATGAAAAATTTTACCGTACATAATCACCTGAAAATCACTCGAGCCATAATAGTGTTTCCGTGAGAGTCGGACAAAGTCTATTGATTGCATGTGAATATTTCTTTGCATATGGGTTTGTGCACGTGTAAATAATTGCAATGCAACTGAATCGTAAATCATCGAAATGGAAATTAAAACAATATCTTAATTTATACTTTTTACACGATAAACAGTATTTCCGTCTTCCAGCTTCTATTATTCTCTTTTTTCTCTCTCTCAAGAATACCAATATATTTTATTTTTGGATTTTATAAAATAATTCATCAACTTTTCAATTCCGGTTTTATCATTTATAGCTTAATTTGTTATGGAGTTATTACGAAAAATGTAAATCCAAGTCATGGGCCCGATGAATCGGCGAGACTCTATACCTGCTTAGATAAGTTAATGTGGGCAATTTTGTGAGTATATAAATAATTGCAAAGTCCACATCCCTTACATCACTGGAAAGCCCATTCTTTGTCATTTAACATACTACATGAAATCAAGTTAAATTATAAACAAATCTACAAGAAAAAAATAGTGTAAATTACCTTACACCAAAAAGGAAAACTTCTTTTCGTGTTCCTACGACATATTCTCAATATTTTTCAATCAATACATATGCATTTTATAGGAAATCTAATCGGCATTCAAATGCCACCTTTACTTTCTTTCTGTCTTTATTCCTTACTAAAGAAGGAAACGAAACGTTGGCATAAGTAGGTTGAAAAATCTGAAAATTGCGCTTATCAAAAAATAGCATTTTTTTTTATCAGTAACAGCTTATTAGCAAACACGTGCAATAATTATCACTTTTTCATATATAAAGGTATAAAAAACTCCCTAAACTTAATTAGCCTATTTATCATGATTATTTCAATAATATATGTAAGATTTTCTATTAAAATTTCAGTTATTCCTCAATTATTATTTCGAAGCTTC
>NC_090745.1:11282222-11307222 GCF_036898095.1 Palaemon carinicauda
TTCCCAGAATGCAAGTTGCAAAATTCACTAGTTGTAATAATGTCACATTCCGACCAAGAAGGAAAACGTTCCTTCGCTTATTTTTTTTAGCATTGATGCAACGAGTATCAGTTATTGACCAGGAAGATCCGACAGACACTTTGTAAGGGACCATTGTGATTAGAAGTGTGTTTGGGGATAACAATTTATTCAGTCTTAGGTTGAAGCTTCAGGGATAAGTTTCAGTTCAAGTATTTCAAAAGATGAATTTCAAATCATTGTTTCATTGTCACCATAAGCTAGAAACACAACTTTCTACACCAATGAACGACTTATTCAGGCCAAGGCTGAACAATCCGACGAAACAAATGAGTGACGACAAAAGGTAAAAGATTTGAGTGGGAATGATTTTCCCTCAATCTCCTTTACCTTAATGGGACACCGGCCAAATTTAGCAAGTCTATCTCGACAGATGTGTAGCACATTAAGGGAACTTGAAATAAGATAGAATAACACCCCTCCCCCCACAGCGTCACCCTCCTTCGTTTAAAAGAGGCAGAAGAGAACCATGCACGTGCAACTGGACGCAAGAGTCCATGGCACACCTCGCTCTGAAAATACCTTGTCAAACCCTTACTACACGGTGAGTAACCAAGCACATGGCGTACGGAGAGATGGCAGAGGTGGTGGGTGGGTTTAAAAAAACAGGAACTCGCGTGGCAGTAAGGATGTGGCTGGGTGCACTTCTCCAGAGTGAGGATTACCAGCAATTCCTGTGTCCAACTGTACATTTACTAAGGCAATTCACGCCCGCTATGAGTGCGGTCATTCTATGAATTGTAATTCAGTAAGCCCAATTTGTTTTCGATTTCCTTCTGTTCCAGTGGCATTACCATTTGTCTTTTACTTTTTATAGATTTACTTTGATGATTTCTCATCTAGCTCTCCATCTTTTCAACTATCTTTACCTACTTTTATTCCTCAATCAAGGATAAATATTTCAGGATAGTTCATTTGTAACCTTAAGAATTGATACGTAGGCCTGAATAAAGTACTATAATAATAATAATAATAATAATAATAATAATAATAATAATAATAATAATAATAATAATAATTAATTAATTACAGTTATTTCGAAGGATTTTAAAATCGCAATTAATCTGATTAGCCTATATAATTTCCACCATATATTTGTTTATCCATTTAAGAACTCTTCAAATGTGAAGGCCCATCATACTTTTATCATTTGTTTCGTAACATAATATTTTATCCCACAACAAATAACAAATACAAAAATAGGTTTTTACCGTCTGACTGATACGAATTTGAAGGTCCACATTCGTCCTCTTACTAACATAAACCCCTCATGAAACGCACGAGCCTCACTATTCTAACCAACCAAGATATGGATAAGAGGGGAGAAAGAAGAAAACAGGGCAGACCCATAAGGAAACACAGATGGAAATATAACTTGCTGACAGCATTGAGTCACAGTGAATCAGGAGAGCTAACGGAAGCTTCCAGTAATACTATACTAGTGTACGTGACCCGTCAAAAATGACGACTAAATATTTAGATAAGTACACATTCCCACATGCACTCGCACATATCCAACCCTTCCTACCCCCTTCCCCTTTCCTAACAACAACACGGCATTTGTGGTTTCCGAGTGTACCTTTAGGGGTACCACCTCTCATCATGGTATGACTATTCTCTCTCGCCCTACCTGAGGGACAGGGGAGATTTTGAGTAGTTCTATGTCTGCCAATGCCACTCAGCGTGACCGGAAAAAAATGTATACATATATATAGTCAGACACTTCTTTAGTATATAGGGGAGATGAGAGTTACTGTGAATCTATATATCAATTTGTTTGTTTGTATGTGTGTGTGTAACACAGATATTGTCTTATCTCATAAAACCTATAACAAGAAATGCAGGACATGTCTACTAAGAAAAAGAAAATATTTCTTATCTATTTAAAATATATTTTTGCATATTCGCGGGATCAACGTGAATCCAATGGGCCTAATTTATGATCAGCCAGGTGTCCTTTACCTTATTCCATCAAAAAAGTAGACTATAATTCAGTTTCACGTTCATGATGGACTTTAATGAAGGGCTGATATTAAATTACAACGAGGTATTGTTCATTAATCTCAAAAAATCATTTTCTATTACCAGATAATTTCCACTTAGCTCTATAATTACGTTCCTAATTTATTTGATTTTAGGAAAATATTAGAAATTTACTTCAATCACTTTCCTTAACAACTTCTATGTACCTTCCAGTTTAGAGTGGAGAACTCCAGTCAGGGCAAATTCACTCGTTTAAAGGCCGCTCATGAATGGCAGAGGCAAGAGACCATATAACTGTAACATATGGTAAGCGCCCAACCCCATTCTCCACACAAACTAGGACCAAGGAGGGCCAGGCAATGGCTGCTGATGACTCAGCAGGTATATCTAAAGGCTCCCCAAAAACCCCCATCATTAACTCACAAGGATGGTGAGGTTGCAGCGACCAAAGGAACTATAGAGTTTGAGCGGGACTCGAAACCCAGTCTGGCAATCACCAGGTAAGGACGTTACCACCAGGCCACCACGACCCATCGAGTCGACTAACAATTCATTGTGCGAGAGAGAGAGAGAGAGAGAGAGAGAGAGAGAGAGAGAGAGAGAGAGAGAGAGAGAGATCGGGTACAGGATCATTCATCATAATTATTATCTATATCATTTCTATCAAAACTACAAAAAGATTCAGAATGAATTTCGTCATTGGAGCCAGTTTAATATAGTAATCCAGTGTTCTCCAGCTAATAATAATAATAATTATAATAATAATAATAATAATAATAATAATAATAATATCTAAGAGCATATACAATTAATCACTCATTTGATAGACTGGTTTAAATCAGCCAGTAGTCACCCCAACAGAACTTTGATGTCGAAAATAGGCCTTTATTGAAATTTTCGAAAAATAAATACACAAAGATCTGATGCCTATGGAAGGTTCAGTTGAACGCAGGAATTCTTGGCACACCTCACTCTGAGGATGTGCACCGTGTCACACCATAACTGCTAGAAGAGTTCCTGTGCATTGCCCAACCCAACACATCTGCCATCTCTCCCTACATTATCTGATTGGTTGCTCGCCTTGTAGTAAGGGTGTGAGAGGGTGCATTTCCTCAGAGCGAAGTGTGACAGGAATTCCTGTATCCGACTGTACATGGTGGGAATCACCGACCAAAGGAGACCTTAGGCTGTAATAATTACTAGTTCGGCACCTGATGATTAAATGATTATGTTTATTGACATAAATCGTTTATTATCAATGAAGACAGATTTTTTTCTTCAACTTCTTAACAATTTAAACTTTAATTGACCGAGAGAGGACTAGCAGGAAGATCAAATACCCAATTATCAAGCTGGAGAAAATACCATATTCAGGAGTGTATTTCTATGCCATGTTGAAAGATAATCAATTTCAAATAATAAACCAAAATTGTAGAAAATAACAGAGAAAAAAACGCAGCAAAACAAGACAAATGAAAAGAAGAGAAAATTCTGAGAACGAAGAGGAAAGAAAGAAAAGCAAATGGGGAACCTTAAATGAACTTCGGTCCGCCATTTATCCATTAGATGAATGAAACGTCCATTTGAAAAAAAGACGAAAAAATACCAAAAAAGGTCTCAAGACAGAAAAAGTTCCATTAAAGATTAGAAAGCCTCTCTGAGTTTCACCTGTTAGGTGACCGGAAAAGGTCTAAAGGAAAATAGGGGGACTGGAAGAGGAAGGCTTTTAGAGACAAACTGCGAATGAGCAGTAAATACACGAAATGAGTAAATGCACGTCTTTCCCTGAATATAAACATCCAAAAGAAGTTCTTGGATGTAGCGTAAAAGGAAAAAGATCCGAGACTTTGATGATATGAGAAAGAGGTAGAAGTTTAGTCAAGGGAAGGAAAATTTCTTCTGATAATATAGAAAACTTATTACGCTTATAGTAACGGTTCTTTTACCTTCTAAATTAACTTAAGGACCCTTTTTCAAGAAACTCTCTTTTACTATTCTATCTTCTGTCTTGCTTAACTTATCTTACTCTTTTAATTACTATATTTTATGTATTGTTTACCTCATAAGAACCTTCCTTATAGTACCCTTTAATTCATGTCTTGTTTACGTCATTTTTCTTCTTTAACTACTCTAATTTCTGTCTTGTTTACCTCATATTGCTTCTATAATTACGCTTTTATATATTATTTTACTCATAGTAACCTTTTTTTTACTCCACTATATTCTGGCTTGTTTACCTCATTTTGCTTCTTTACTCTATTTTATAAATTGTTTCATCTTAAGAACCTTCTTTCAACTCTTCATTTTCTGTCTTGTTAACCTCATTTTGCTTCTTTTACTACTTTATTTTCAGGTTTGCCTATCCCATATTGCTAGCAAGATTATGCACAAAATTCCATGGAGAGACTTAGCAAAATTTGACCAAAGGTGAGCCAGGTGAAGGGAAACAAGTGATTAAGTTTTGGGACAGATTTTGATTTGGATGAGCGACTTCTGTTGAGAGTCAGAGGCGTATTTTGGATCCCTTTAACTTTGAGGAAGCTTATCGTCTTCCAAATGATCTTTCGACATTTTCCTAAAAAGTAAATGCTGATGCAACACAAAGTTTTATGAAGGTATGATCGGCCGAGAGTTGTAGGGCTAAATAGCATAACAGGCGGGATTTTTCATGTTGAATTTAGTGAAAAGATTATAATAATAATAATAAAATAATAATAATAATAACAATAATAATAAAAATAAAAATGACAATAATAATAATAATAATAATAATAATAATAATAATAATAATAATAATAATAATAATAATAAAAGGCCACCGATTATAATTGATAATGACACAAGTGCAACTTTTGTCCAAAGTCTCATTCCCACCTCAGCAACACATTCCTATTTATTTCTTAATTCCGAGATCATAAAATGTCCTATCAGCAATGCAATGAGAGAATCCTGTAAACGAGATCTACAACGTGACAATTTCACCGAAAAGAAAAAGTGAAAAAATCTCCCTACCCTAAAGCATTTTGAGAAGGTTCGCAATTTAGAGAAAATATATCTATCACAACCGAAGGAATGGTTCTCATTTCTCTATCTGATGTTGAGAAAACTTCGTGGCAAAAAACACATGGAAAGCCGCCTGTGACATTCCATAACTCATAAAAACTGATTTACTGAAACGCGTCTAAATTAAAGACTAGTTACCATCGAAATGAAAATAAAAAAACTTACACCGACCTCATATAACCACGCATTGTGTCTGCCGTTTTTCAGAAACACCATAACGCCGACTTTTCGTTGGAATGTTTATTAAGAGGAGGAGATTCACCAGCCCAATTAGTCAACCCCAGTCTTTGGAATTTGAAACATCCAAATAACAAAGGACGAAAAAAGGTGTTCTCTAATCTTGTAACTCTTAACATAGCCATGGAATTATTTTCACAAGATTAAATTTGGAAAGAAAAATATATTATTTCAGTATCCAGAGTGACGACCAAGAGAAACACAAGCTGCCAATTGGGCTATTTCCTGCATAGTAATATTAAAAGGCAATGAACTGATTCTAGAACTAAAAGGGGATTTTGCCAATGGCTGCGAGTTTCCTGCCCTTTCAGGACTATTGTGCCACAGCGATAGACATCCTTCTAAACCTCGGAGGAATAAGGACTAAGTTCTAAACAAGTTTTACCACCACGCGCGCACGCGAGCGCACACACACACACACACAACATCCCCCCACGACACAGCCTCAAAATTATGTTGTTATAACCTGCCGTCTAGGACGCCACTGTACTGTTGCAAAGATACCAGAAATTAATGTTGACTCCAATCTCCGAAAGTAATGAAAAGCAGACTTTGGCAGATGGACAAGAACAATAGAACGAACACAACAGCAGTTATTTCTTACAGATTGCACGTGAAGCTACGCACAACGGCATTTATTTCTATACCAATACTCATTACCCCGCCAACGAAGTTGGGAGGAAGTTAGGTATTCACCACTTTTTGTCTGTCTGTTCGCAAAAAAAAAATTCCTGGTCAAAAACTTTACTCATAGAGTAGTGATAGTGAAACTTTCTTAGGGATTAATTCTAATGATTAAGATGTGGAAGTGATTTAATTTTGAAAATCCCAGGTCAAAAGTCAAGGTCATGGTCGAGCAAATGTTCGACCGAATTAACAATAACCTTAACCCAAAGTTCGCACATGGTTGTCACACAAACTTCAAAGACACCTACGATTTAAATTGATCCTGGAAAAGGCAAGCTGGTTTCGAGAAAGAAGCTACCGTGGTGTAGGTCTGCACTATCGGTCTACTTTTCTAGTTATACATTTTATCTATGTATACCTAGGGAGGCTAATATTATACATACAGAAAAAACACCGCCTAATAAATAATACATTTAATTTCACCATCCTCCTTTTCCCTTATCGTATTAGGGCTGGCCCAGAAGGTATTGAGTGAGGTTACTAGCACCTTGCCCTGAAAAAATGTATATTTCAGAGGCTTATGGGCCTATATTTCTTGGTGGTTACTTAATCAAGTGCTAACTACGCCCAATGTTATTAAACCTCTGCAGCAAGTTGATCATTTACATTGCAGCTGCTACAATGGATCAGCGATTTGACGGTGGCCAATTGGAAACGTCCCTGACGTGTGATCTGCCGGACTGGGGTTCGAGCCCCGCTCAAGTTCGATAGTTTCTTGTAGTGTCTACAACCTCACCCTCCTTCTGAGTTAAGAATAGGAGGTATGGGGGAACCTATAGGTTTACCTGCCGAGTCATCAGCAGCAATTGCCTGGACCTAGCTGATCCTAGCTTGGGTGGAGAGGGGGCTTAGGCTCTGATCATATGTATATATGGTGAGTCTTTAAGGCATTGTCCTGCAAGGCAAGGGCATTGTCACTGTACCTTGCCTCTGTCATTCACGTAAACCTTTAAAATATGTCCCAGGCGGTAATTTACAACAAAAGTCCTAACTGGAGATTCTAAAAGAGTACACGTTCACTACACCCACCTGAATGTTAACTTCATTAATCATGAGACCGATATTGATTTCAACGTGTTAGCATACCTAATGGAATAATTAGTGAAACTAGTCCTACTAAGCGCGCGAGTATTCAAATTCTACCATAAGAGGTAAGGCTTTTTCGTGTGTTTATTATGTGAAATCAAAAGTGTGTGGACAAAACAGGAACCGGAAAGTGCGAGGAAATAGATACCTCAAGAATTAAGTATATATATATATATATATATATATATATATATATATATATATATATATATATATATATATATATATATATATATATATATATATATATATATATATATATATATATTTATAATTATATATATATATATATATTATATATATATATATTATATATATATATATATTAATATTATTGTGCCTATGGCCATCAATATTATGTATCCATATCTATGCACATGCGTATATATAATGTATATATACGTAAATATATGTATGAATGATATTATTGTTATTGTTGTTATCATCACCATTATTATCAGCTAAGTTACAACCCTATACACATACATAATCCAATATGTGAATAGAATTATAGAGCAGTTTGTATTTCATGTATTCAGGTCATGTTGAAATCACCGAGCATTTATCATAGAAAGTCTCCCTTCGTTTGCTTAATTAGAAAAAACATATATTCCAATCCAAAAGGATTACGAATGGATGCGTTTTCCCTAAACCTTTTTCCCTTCACAAATTGTGTTGCATTCTCCAAAATCATTTGACAAACAGAATAAAAAAAGATTTAATCTGCAAACTTCGTTCCTGTTGTTTTTCCCCAAAAGCAGATTTCACTCCCTATCACAAATGATTAAATTCAATTTTCCTCTAATATTGAGTGACAGTGCAGCTATTGATATGGTTTTTCTTTGCTCTATAGAAAGATAAAAATGGTCTTTCGATTATACACATTCAATCAAAAACTGCTTTGAAACTGAAATAGGAAATGAATCATAGAAAGTATAAACTATTACAGACGAACAAAAGAAGCTGGACTGATTGAAGGGTGTTAGGAAGCCCCACACAATCGATGATGTTGATGGAGAAGCTTCTGTATTTCCGGGTTTCAGAAATTAAGCAATGCATTACAGTCGAATTATTCTACACCCCTTTGAAAAACTGCGTAACCTAAATAATACTCGTATGCGTATGAATTCTATTTGTTTATGGGAGGGACTAAACAGTGAGTTCGTATACATTGTGATTATTGTACACTTATAAATAAACAAAATGAAATTCAGTCGCCACTTGGGCTCATTTCTTTATAACTCAAACTTCGTCCCTTTGATTTTTTTCTGCAGCCATTTTGAAACAAAATAAGAGGTTACGAGGTTGTTTTCAACTTTTCAAGTAATCACAGTTTACATAAAACTACTTTTTTTTTTTTATTAATCAAAGATGTTATGTAATATTCTACCATTCCCAGTACATAACGAACATTTCGTTCTATCAACTGCACTGCATCGACTGTACTCATTATCTTCTACAAACCACAATATCCCCAACATGTTTAATATTGTCTTCAGGAGAGAATATTACTAAAAAAACATTTGAAGAACGAATGCCTTTACTTGAAAAAGAACCAATTTTAAAAGTATCTTCCTTTTTCCATCAAAATAATTTGTTCGCAGAGCTGGAAAAAAAGACTCCACAGACCTACTTCACATAACCTGACCTTTCTCTGTTACAACTTTTGATTCAGCAAGTTTTATCATCTTTCTCAAAATCTTGGCCCATTTAACCTGTAAAACATCATCATAAATTGTCAACATGGGTAGTGCCATAGCTTCTGTACTATGGTCTTCAACACTCTTGGGTTAGAGTTCTCTTGCTTGAGGGTACTCGCAGGCACACTATTCTATGTTTCCTTATTTCCTTTTCTCACTGGGCTATTTTCCCTGTTGGGGCCCTTGAGCTTAGAGCATCCTGCTCTTTCAGCTATAGTAGTAGTAGTAGTAGTAGTAGTAGTAGTAGTAGTAGTAGTAGTAGTAATAGTAGCAACATTGGAATAATCCTTTTGATATGTAAGATTGGAAGGCATTAAGTTGTTTGCCCTGATATAAAATCCCTATCCAGTGGAATTTAGAGTTTTCATATTATTCCTGCAGTAAATATCAATGCTGCTGTAGGTCAACTTAAGCCGGAGCCAAAACAATATCATGAGTGGTGGAGAGTTTGGAAATAACAAGAATAATTAATACAGTCATGTTTTGTAATCGAAATTTAGCTCTTGCAGATTACCAAACTATCACTATATATGCTATACTTTCAATATATTTTTATACGTTTTTAAAATCTTTACATTAATTCAGTTCTATCAAAAAGAATTTAGTTGCTTTAATCAATTTTACCTTAATACTAGAGAAGGTCAGCAACTTGATTAAATGATGACCACCATAGTGCAACACCTTCCTTGTAATCCCACCAATCCGAGTGAGTTTCCTCTCTTCAACCTCCAAATTGGCTTTCCTAAAACCTCCCCCCTAACCGCAAACCCCCCCCCCCCTCTCTCTTTCAACAGTAACCTCCCCAGGCCTTAACCTCATACTAACCTCTTTCCGTCTTCCATTATTCAGAATTCTCGTCCGACATCATCTCTATTTGAATCTTTTATTCCGAGATCCACTTCAAAATTAACCTCTCTCTCGGCATCGTCTTCCTTATACAACAATACTTTAGCCTTACATACGTTGTTATTCATCCTCTGGCTTCTAATTTATTTACAGCACAAATAATTTTGTTCTCACTATATTCTGGACTACTTACGCACGCACAAGCTACACGCACTTACACGGCAACAATGCTAATATATTTATATATATTCGTCAAGACACGCTACAAACATTTATATAAATGTGTATATGTGTGAAAATATAGGCTATATATTTATATAAATATATATATATATATATATATATATATATATATATATATATATATATATATATATATATATATATATATATATATACATATATACAGTATATATACACACACAAAAAATATATGAAAAATTATTCATAGCACGTCCGGAAGAAGTTAAAAAGAATTTAGAATATGAAAATGTAGAAATTAATATTAATGGGGCAGACCTTAACTAAAGATTTGCAGATAACCTTGTTCTGTTCAGTGAATCGTGGGAGAAATTTAAATAGAGAAAGCAGAAATGCACGACTGAAATTGAATATGAGTAAATCTAAGATGATCATCAATGAAAATGCAGAGACAACATTTAAAAGTTATTGACGAACGAACCTCTTCAGTATTTCCACAGGACATGAGACGGAAATTAAAAGAAGGATAAGCTAGGGAGGGAGAGCTTTTGGTAAACAAAATGAGATTATGAAATGTAAAATGCAACTTTCTTTAAAAAAAAAAAGTATTTAATGAGATGGTCCTACCAGTATTAACTTGTGCATCAGAAACTTGGAGCCTTACTAAAGCCTTGGAACATGAGCTATTTGCAACTCAAAGAGCTATAGAAAGCATAATGATGGGAATAACACTAAGAGGCAGAAAAAAAAGAAAAAAAAAAGAGTAACATTATTATTATTATTATTAGTAGTAGTAGTAGTAGAAGTAGTAGTAGTAGTAGTAGTAGTAGGGTTAGGCAATTTTGGACAAGTAAGGCAAATATTGGACAGATACAATATCTCTAAAACTATTTATAATTTTCGAAAACTATAATGCTATTAGAAATTGCCCAACCTTCTACTTTATAAATATTAGTATGTCTGGTTTTTTAAAAGTATTAAGTACCCCTACAAAAATTGTTGAATATGGGTGACCAATAATTGCCTCGCCTTCATTTTAGGGTTTCTCAGAAATAATACATGAAATTATTTTTTCTAACAACAAATTATTGGATGATGCTAAAGGAAGATTTAAAATAAAAAATGAATGAAAAAATATGGAATATCTAGTGTCCAATTTTGCCTCGCCTTGAAATATGGTAAGGCAATTTTGGACACTTAATTTAAAAAAAACATCAATTCATACTGTTAAGTTATTAAATGATAGATTTTGTAAACTATCTATTTATCTATCTATCTATCTATCTATGTATATATATATATATATATATATATATATATATATATATATATATATATATATATATATATATATATATCTTAATAATTTTAACTAGAAAAATAGATAAATGATTGTTCTTTGAAAATATTTTCTATCATTTATTTCAATAGAAAATCATATTGATTAAAAAGAAAATAAAAAAGAAAAAGTTTTTTTTTCATAGAAAATGATAATCAAACCTATTACTGATAAGAAAATAGGGACAAGTACAAAATTGGATATAAATGTGAACAATTCAATATATACTATAGCCATATACGTGACAATTTAAATGCTTGAATATATGACGGGTCTATTTAATTCAACCGAATGCTCAAAAAACAGCTTCAGTTCTTTTAAATATGACACTAAACATTCTCTTTGAAGCATGGGTTCCATAAATAAAGGACCATTAATTCCATCTGTAATTTGAAAAAGGTATGTATCCGTTTGGTGCTCTGGATACTCCTCTACTTCTAATGCCCGGCAGTTGATCTTACTGGAATTAGTATGGACCGGCAGGGGTCACTTGCCTTATTTAGATAGGCGCTGCGCATCCCTAAGAAACTGGCTATTCTTTGATGAATTTATCCTGTGAATCCTCTATGGATTTAGTCAGTCTATTGAAAGCGAAAATGAAAGAATTGCCCCAAGTCCCGGCCGTAGTGGGTTGCTAAAAAACTCCCGGTTTGAAAATACTAAAAAAAATTGGTAATTGGAATGTTAGAACCATGAATCAAACTGGGAAGTTACAGCTAGTAGAGAATGAATTTATGAAATATAGTTTGGATATCTTGGCCCTAAGGAACAGATGGAGTTAGAAGAGAAGGGGTAGGAATAATGATGATGACACCAAGAGCAGAAAAGGCATTAACCAAATGGAGGGCTGTAGGTAGCAGATCGTTACTTACAAATATTACTAATTATCATTACCATCATTATCATCATCAATATCAATTATCAATTATCAATTATCATTATTATTATTATTAGGGCTTATTGAAACTAGAGAAAAAGAGAATTTTTCGCGAGTCCTAAACGGCTTCGGAAGAAAATCTTCGTCGATCTACAAATGGCTTCAAAAGAAATAGCCGTAGACTTAGCATAGAGTTCTTAATGACTCACGAACTAAATCTTCCCGGAGCTGTAGATCAAATCACGGTTCATTAATCATCAATTATCAATTATTAATCATCATCAATTATCATCAATTATCATCATCCTTATAATCATTATTATTATTATTATTATTATTATTATTATTATTATTATTATTATTATCATCATGATTATTATTATTATCATTATTATTATTATCACTATTATTATTATTATCAATAATATGAGTTATTAGAGCCTATTGAAACCAGAGAAAAAGAGAATTTTTCGCGAATTCTAAATGGCTGCGGAAGAAAATCGGGGTTCTCCAAATCAAATCACGTAATTTATCATCATCATCATCATCATTATTATTATTATTATTATTATTATTATTATTATTATTATTATTATTATTATTATTATTATTATTATTATTATTATTATTATGAGTTATTAGAGCCTATTGAAACCAGAGAAAAAAAGATAATTTTTCGCGAGTCCTAAACGGCTTCAGGAGAAAATCTTCGTGCATCTCCAAAAGGATTCAGAAGAGATTTCCATAGACTTAGCATGAAATTCTGAAAGATTCCAGAAATCGCTGAACGATTTCGGAAGAAAATCTTCCTGAATCTCCTCTCCAGATGACTTCAGAAGAAATAGCCGTAGACTTAGCATAAAGTTCTGAATGACTCCAGAACGGAATCTTCCCGGAGCAGTTCTGAACGGCTCCGCCCCGTATTCCAAAAGACTACTGAAGACCTGATCGCTCTCTTTTTTCTTTTAAGCATACCTTGCAACACCTCACGATCTGTATGTACTGTAGCTATGGAAGTTTACGCAGTTAACATTGGGAGGAGGATTTCACTTTACTCACAGAGCTCGCTTTCTGGCGGAAGAGGTAACTGACTGAGAATTTTGTTACAGCTACATGATGAACTGGAGGCTATTCAGAACACCTTCACCTACGGATAGTTTGGATAGGTGCTGCCGAAGTTGGCGAGCTTTGAAGATCTTAATGTAAACGCCTTGAAGGATAATTTGCTTGCGGTTTACCGATGATGTCCTATAATTGGATTGCATTGGTGCAAAGCGGTGAGTGACGTGTTTTTCTTCATAATTCGGCATTGAAGATAGAACATATCAAGACGGCATTGGTAAATATATTGTGTTGCTCTTCGTTGACTTTAGTATGATGGCGTATAGTGTATGCCAAGAAATCAATGGCATCCATGTCTTTACCCATAGCCCTTATAGGTAAAGACATGAAAGCCATCGATTTCTCCGAGGAATCTGACGAATCGAGGACAAACAGCACTGAAATGCCTCTTGAAATCTCGAAGGAGACTGGCGAACTAAGCAAAAAAGATCTTGAAAAACTATAAAAGACAGAAGAGAATGAAAAAGGAAAGCCTTTACATGGAGAAGTATAAAAATTAGCCATTAAATATAGAAGTAAGTCACCTAAAAACTGAGGCCAAATAGCCTCTACCATTAGCGGTTAGTCGCCTTAAAACAGAGGTCTCAAAGAGCCTCTAGGGCTAGACATAAAGCACCCAAAAATAAAGGCCAAAGAGCATTTAATGTCAGAGGTAAGGGGATTAAAATAAAGGTCAAAGAAACTCTAATGCTATAGTATAGCACCTCAAAATAGAGGTCATAGAACCTCAAATGCTAAAAGTAAGGAGCCCCAAAACAGAGGTCAAAGAGACTCTAATGTTAAAAGTAAGGAGCCTCAAAATAGAGGTCAAAGACCCTCTAATGCTAAAAGTAAGGAGCCTCAAAATAGAGATCACAGAACCACTGATACTAAAAGTAAGGAGCCTCAAAGCAGAGGTCAAAAACCCTCTAATGCTCAAAGCAAGGAGCCTAAAAATAGAGGTCAAAGACCCTCTAATGCTCAAAGTAAGGAGCTTCAAAATAGAGGCCAAAGCGCCTCTAATGCCAAAAGTAAGGAGCCTTAAAATAGAGGCCAAACAGCCTCTAATGCTAAACATAAGGAGCCTCAAAATACAGATCAAAGACCCTCTAATGCTAAACGTAAAGAGCCTCAAAATACAGATCAAAGACCCTCTAATGCTAAATATAAGGAGCCTCAAAATAAGAGGTCAAAGACCTTCTAATGCTCAAAGTAAGGAGCCTCAAAATAGAGGTCAAAGTGCCTCTAATGCCAAAAGTAAGGAGCCTCAAAATAGAGGTTAAACAGCTTCTAATGCTAAACACAAGGAACCTCAAAATAGAGGTCAAAGACCATCTAATGCTAAACGTAAGGAGCCTCAAAATAGAGGTCAAAGACCCTCTAATGCTAAACGTAGGGAGCCTCAAAATAGAGATCAAAGATCCTCTAATGCTTAAAGTAAGGAGCCTCAAAATAAAGGTCAGGTACCCTCTAATGCTAAAAGTAAGGAGCCTCAAAATAGAGGTCAAAGACCCTCTAATGCTCAAAGCAAGGAGCCTCAAAATAGAGGTCAAAGAGCCTCTAATCCCAAAAGTAAGGAGCCTCAAAATAGAGGTCAAAGACCCTCTAATGCTAAACGTAAGGAGCCTCAAAATACAGGTCAAAGACCCTCTAATGCTAAACGTAAGGAGCCTCAAAATAGAGGTCAAAGATCCTCTAAAGCTTAAAGTAAGGAGCCTCAAGATAGAGGTCAAAGATCCTCTAATGCTAAAAGTAAGGAGCCTCAAAATAAAGGTCAAACAGCCTCTAATGCTACAAGTAAGGAGCTTCAAAATAGAGGTCGAAGAGCCTCAAATGCTAAGAGTAAGGACCCTCAAAATAAGAGGTCAAAGAGACACTAAAGCTAAAAGTGAGCAGTCTCAAAATAGAGGTCAAACAGCCTTTAGTGCTCAAAGTAAGGAGCCTCAAAATAGAGGTCAAAGACCCTCTAATGTTAAACTAAGGAGCCTCGAAATAGAGGTCAAAGACCCTCTAATGGTAAAAGTGAGCCTCAAAATAGAGGTCAAAGACCCTCTAATGCTAAACATAATGAGCCTCAAAATAGAGCTCAATGACCCTCTAAAGCTAAATTAAGGAGCCTCAAAATAGAGGTCAAAAACCCTTTAATGCTAAACGTAAGAACCCTCAAAATGGAGGTCAAAGACCCTCTAATGCTAAACATAAGGAGCCTCAAAATAAGAGGTCAAAGACCTTCTAATGCTAAAAGTAAGCAGCCTCAAAACAGAGGTCAAAGAGACTCTAATGCTGAAAGTGAGCAGTCTCAAAATAGATGTCAAAGAGCCTCTAATGCTAAAAGTAATGAGCCTCAAAATAGAGGTCAAAGACCCTCTAATGCTAAACGTAAGGAGCCTCAAAATAGAGGTCAAAGACCCTCTCATGCTAAACGTAAGGAACGTCAAAATTGAGATCAAAGACCCTCTAATGCTGAAAGTATGCAGCCTCAAAATTGAGGCCAAAGAGACTTTAATGCTAAGAGTGAGCAGTCTCAAAATACAGGTCAAAGACCCTCTAATGCTAAACGTAAGGAGCCTCAAAATAGAGGTCAAAGACCCTCTAATCCTCAAAGTAATGAGCCTCAAAATGGAGATCAAAGACCCTCTAATGCTAAAAGTAAGGAGCCTCAAAATAAGAGGCCAAAGAGACTCTAATGCTAAAAGTGAGCAGACTCAAAATACAGGTCAAACAGCCTTTAATGCTAAATATAAGGAGCCTCAAAATACAAGTCAAAGACCCTCTAATGCTAAACGTAAGGAGGCTCAGAATACAGGTCAAAGACCCCCTAATGCTAAACGTAAGGAGCCTCAAAATAGAGGTCAAAGATCCTCTAATGCTTAAAGTAAGGAGCCTCAAAATAGAGGTCAAAGACCCTCTAATGCTAAAAGTAAGGAGCCTCAAAATAGAGGTCAAACAGCCTCTAATGCTAAAAGTAAGGAGCTTCAAAATAGAGGTCAAAGAGCCTCAAATGATAAAAGTAAGGACCCTCAAAATAAGAGGTCAAAAAGACACTAAAGCTAAAATTGAGCAGTCTCAAAATAGAGGTCAAACCGCCTTCAGTGCTCAAAGTAAGGAGCCTCAAAATAGAGGTCAAAGACCTTCTAATGTTAAACTAAGGAGCCTCAAAATAGAGGTCAAAGACCCTCTAATGCTAAACATAAGGAGCCTCAAAATAGAGCTCAATGACCCTCTAAAGCTAAAGTAAGGAGCCTCAAAATATAGGTCAAAGACCCTTTAATGCTAAACGTAAGGACTCTCAAAATGGAGGTCAAAGACTCTCAAATGCTAAAAGTAAGGAGCCTCAAAATAAGAGGTCAAAGAGCCTCAAATGCTAAAAGTAAGGACCCTCAAAATAAGAGGTCAAAGAGACACTAAAGCTAAAAGTGAGCATTCTCAAAATAGAGGTCAAACAGCATTTAGTGCTCAAAGTAAGGAGCCTCAAAATAGAGGTCAAAGACCCTCTAATGTTAAACTAAGGAGCCTCAAAATAGAGGTCATAAACCCTCTAATGGTAAAAGTAATGAGACTCAAAATAGAGGTCAAAGACCCTCTAATGCTAAACATAAGGAGCCTCAAAATAGAGCCCAATGACCCTCTAAAGCTAAAGTAGGGAGCTTCAAAATAGAGGTCAAATACCCTTTAATGCTAAACGTAAGGACCCTCAAAATGGAGGTCAAAGACCCTCAAATGCTAAAAGTAAGGAGCCTCAAAATAGAGGTCAAAGACCCTCTAATGCTAAAAGTAAGGAGCCTCAAAATAGAGGTCAAACACCCTCTAATGCTAAAAGAGCCTCAAATGCTAAAAGTAAGGACCCTCAAAATAAGAGGCCAAAGAGACACTAAAGCTAAAAGTGAGCAGTCTCAAAATAGAGGTCAAACAGCCTTTAGTGCTCAAAGTAAGGAGCCTCAAAATAGAGGTCAAAGACCCTCTAATGTTAAACTAAGGAGCCTCAAAATAGAGGTCATAGACCCTCTAATGGTAAAAGTAAGGAGCCTCAAAATAGAGGTCAAAGACCCTCTAATGCTAAACATAAGGAGCCTCAAAATAGAGCCCAATGACCCTCTAAAGCTAAATTAAGGAGCCTCAAAATAGAGGTCAAAGACCCTTTAATGCTAAACGTAAGAACCCTCAAAATGGAGGTCAAAGACCCTCTAATGCTAAACATAAGGAGCCTCAAAATAAGAGGTCAAAGACCTTCTAATGCTAAAAGTAAGCAGCCTCAAAATAGAGGTCAAAGAGAGTCTAATGCTGAAAGTGAGCAGTCTCAAAACAGAGGTCAAAGACCCTCTAATGCTAAAAGTAATGAGCCTCAAAACAGAGGTCAAAGACCCTCTAATGCTAAACGTAAGGAGCCTCAAAATGGAGATCAAAGACCCTCTAATCTTCAAAGTAAGGAGCCTCAAAATAGAGGTCAAAGACCCTCTAATGCTAAACGTAAGGAGCCTCAAAATAGAGGTCAAAGACCCTCTAATCCTCAAAGTAAGGAGCCTCAAAATGGAGATCAAAGACCCTCTAATGCTAAAAGTAAGGAGCCTCAAAATAAGAGGCCAAAGAGACTCTAATGCTAAAAGTGAGCAGTCTCAAAATACAGGTCAAACAGCCTCTAATGCTAAACATAAGGAGCCTCAAAATACAGGTCAAAGACCCTCTATGCTAAACGTAAGGAGGCTCAGAATACAGGTCAAAGACCCTCTAATGCTAAACGTAAGGAGCCTCAAAATAGAGGTCAAAGATCCTCTAATGCTTAAAGTAAGGAGCCTCAAAAAAGAGGTCAAAGACCCTCTAATGCTAAAAGTAAGGAGCCTCAAATAAGAGGTCAAACAGCCTCTAATGCTAAAAGTAAGGAGCTTCAAAATAGAGGTCAAAGAGCCTCAAATGCTAAAAGTAAGGACCCTCAAAATAAGATGTCAAAGAGACACTAAAGCTAAAAGTGAGCAGTCTCAAAATAGAGGTCAAACGGCCTTTAGTGCTCAAAGTAAGGAGCCTCATAGTAGAGGTTAAAGACCCTCTAATGTTAAACTAAGGAGCCTCAAAATAGAGGTCATAGACCCTCTAATGCTAAACATAAGGAGCCTCAAAATAGAGCTCAATGATCCTCTAAAGCTAAAGTGAGGAGTCTCAAAATAGAGGTCAAAGACCCTTTCATGCTAAACGTAAGGACCCTCAAAATGAAAGTCAAAGACCCTCAAATGCTAAAAGTAAGGACCCTCAAACTAAGAGGTCAAAGACCTTCAAATGCTAAAAGTAAGCAGCTTCAAAATAGAGGTCAAAGAGACTCTAATGCTGAAAGTGAGCAGTCTCCAATTAGAGGTCAAAGACCCTCTAATGCTAAACGTTAGGAGCCTCAAAATGGAGATCAAAGACCCTCTAATGCTAAAAGTAAGCAGTCTCAAAATAGAGGCCAAAGAGACTTTAATGCTAAAAGTGAGCAGTCTCAAAATACAGGTCAAAGACCCTCTAATGCTAAAAGTAAGGAGCCTCAAAATAGAGGTCAAAGACCCTCTAATCCTCAAAGTAAGGAGCCTCAAAATAGAGGTCAAAGACCCTCTAATGCTTAACGTAAGGAGCCTCAAAATAGAGGTCAAAGACCCTCTAATCCTCAAAGTAAGGAGCCTCAAAACGGAGATCAAAGACCCTCTAATGCTAAAAGTAAGGAGCCTCAAACTAGAAGCCAAAGTGACTCTAAGGCTAAAAGTGAGCAGTCTCAAAATACAGGTCAAAGAACCTCTAATGCTAAAAGTAAGGAGCCTCAAAATAGAGGCCAGAGAGACTAATGCTAAAGGTGAGCAGTCTCAAAATACAGGTCAAAGACACTCTAATGCTAAAAGTAAGGAGCCTCAAAATAAAGGCCAAAGAGACTCTAATGCTAAAAGTGAGCAGTCTGAAAATACAGGTCAAAGACACTCTAATGCTAAAAGTAAGCAGTCTCAAAATAGAGGCCAAAGAGACTTTAATGCTAAAAGTGAGCAGTCTCAAAATACAGGTCAAAGACCCTCTAATGCTAAAAGTAAGGAGCCTCAAAATAGAGGTCAAAGACCCTCTAATCCTCAAAGTAAGGAGCCTCAAAATAGAGGTCAAAGACCCTCTAATGCTTAACGTAAGGAGCCTCAAAATAGAGGCCAAAGACCCTCTAATCCTCAAAGTAAGGAGCCTCAAAACGGAGATCAAAGACCCTCTAATGCTAAAAGTAAGGAGCCTCAAACTAGAGGCCAAAGTGACTCTAATGCTAAAAGTGAGCAGTTTCAAAATACAGGTCAAAGAACCTCTAATGCTAAAAGTAAGGAACCTCAAAATAGAGGCCAGAGAGATTAATGCTAAAGGTGAGCAGTCTCAAAATACAGGTCAAAGACACTCTAATGCTAAAAGTAAGGAGCCTCAAAATAAAGGCCAAAGAGACTCTAATGCTAAAAGTGAGCAGTCTGAAAATACAGGTCAAAGGCCCTCTAATGCTAAAGGTAAGGAGCTTCCAAATAGAGGCCAAAGAGACTCTAATGCTAAAAGTGAGCAGTCTCAGAATACAGGTCAAAGACTCTCTAATGCTAAAATTAAGGAGCCTCAAAATAGAGGCCAAAGAGAGACTAATGCTAAAAGTGAGCAGTCTCAAAATACAGGTCAAAGACCCTTTAATGCTAAACGCAAGGAGACTCAAAATAGAGGTCAAAGACCCTCTAATCCTCAAAGTAAGGAGCCTCAAAATAGAGGTCAAACAGCCTCTAATGCTAAAAGTAATGAGCCTCAAAATGGAGGTCAAAGACCCTCTAATGCTAAAAGTAAGGAGACTGAAAATAGAGGTCAAAGACCCTCTAATCCTCAAAGTAAGGAGCCTCAAAATAGAGGTCAAACAGACTCTAATGCTAAAAGTAATGAGCCTCAACATGGAGGTCAAAGACCCTCTAATGCTAAAAGTAAGGAGCCTCAAAATAGAGGGCAAAGAGCCTCTAATGCTAGAGGTAAAGCACTTCAAATTAGAGTTCAAAGAACATATAATGCTAAGATTACCTCAAAATAGAGGTCATAGAGCCCTTAATACTAAAGGTATGGCACCTCAAAATAGAGTTTAAATATCCTCTAATGTTGGAAGTATGGAACCTCAAAATGAAAGGTCAAAGAGCCTCTAATGCCAAAAGTATGGTACCTCAACATAGAGGCCATATAGTCTGGCCTATTCTTAATAAATTCACCCTACGCATTGATTTCCTGCGCGCCAGCGCTTTTCTGCGCTTTCACCAAAAACTGTGCTTCAGCAGAAACTGAGCACCAGCAGCATCCTCTGCGCCAACACTCCAGTACTCTCCTTTGCACTCGCACGAGAGGCAAAAGGAAAGAAAACTTTTTGACAGGTTAAAATTGCCCCGTTCCCCTCCCCGCAAACGCATGACAGCATGCCGGCCGGGCAAAAAGGGAAGAGGCTTCACAGAAGGGTTCAAGATCCCGAAGATTCCATCTGCCAAGGCGAATCAAATGATTCCCCTGAAGAAAGGAAAGATGAATACTGTGAAGAACTGCAGAGTATAATTGGTGAGAACCTCGAGAGATATGAAAATTGTGATTAACAACTTCAATGCAAAAGTTGGAAGGAATAATCAAGGGATAGAAAATGTGATGGGTGTTGAGGTTCTTGGCGAAGTTATTTTTCAACAAACAATCATGTTACTGGAGGTACTCTTTTCCAGAACAAGGAGATCCACAAATATACAAGGACTTCACCATGTGGCAATTACAAATATCAAATAGATCACATGGCCATTGATGAAGAGAGAAGGAGGACTCTGGGAAATGTAACAAGCTATAGAGGTGCAGTTATTGGTAGTGATCACCAGATCCCCATTGCCACACAAATATTAAAACTGAAAGAACCCAACAGAAATGTAGATAGAATACCTAAGTTTGAAACAACTAAGCTTCTAGAGGATGAGCACAGAAATCTTTGTAACTGAATGTAGGAATCGATTTACAGTCTTAAGAGACTTTAAGAGACGAAGTTTTGGGACATGCAGTTACAAGGAGAAAACCATGGATATCAAATAATACTTGGGATACTATAAAAAGACAAAGACAGAAATTTTTTCTTAAAGTTTCCGAGGAAGTAATGAAAATTACAAGGCAGAGCATGCCAAGTATTTCAGTATTGATAGTGAGGTCAAAAGAAATATGAGGAATGATTGGAGAGAATATTTAGACAGGAAAGCAGATGCGGCTGACAAAGCTATGAATTCAGCAAGTAGCTTTGTTGTAAGAATTGCTCTTTGAATTATTAATGAAATCTCTACGGGGAAAAAGAAGCATATACCCATCAAAAAGAAAGATGGATCTGTTATAAAAAAAAAGAACATGAAGAAAAGTAACGTTGGATTGAACAGTTATCAACATGGAAATTAGCAGGAACAGTGAAAATATATTCTATTTCAATTCGTGAAATTTTCATTTGGATATGTGAAAATACGAAGGGAATAATTTGGTTGATATACCTGAAACTGATGAAAACCTTGATGTGCCCATGAATGAATTTGGTGTGTTTGAAGTCGAAGCTTTTCTTAAAAAAAAAACTCAAAAGATGGAAAGCCCTGGATACAAAGGAATAACTGCTGAGATCATATTGCCTGAAAATGAAGTGACTCCCAGATTAACTACAAGATTATTTTGTAGAATGTGGCGTGAAGAGGCAAAGCCTTATGTATGGGAGCTAGGAGTGCTGGTGAAAATGACAGAAAAAGATCTGACTGATTGCAATCACTACAGAGGCATCACACTTCCGTCAGCTGTCATGAAAATACATAGAATGCTCATTCTAAATAGACTAGAGAGAAAGATTGATGAAAAGTTGAGAGATGAACAAGCAGGATTTAGAAAAGGTAGAAGTTATACTGACCAATTTTTCATTTAAAACATGTGGTACAGCAATATATAGAATATAGAATTCCACTTTTGATGGTATATGTGGGCTATGAAAAAGCTTGTGATTATGTGCTCTGGCAAATTTTATGGAGTTCCTCTCAAATATGTAAATTTAATTGTCTGTGCATAAGCATAGCAAATGCAAAGTTAATGTTAGTGGCGTCTTATCAAACGAATTTCCGATGAAAAGTGGAGTACTCTACGGGAATGTGTTGTTACCTATATTGTTTATCCTCATAGATTTTGTAATGCATAGATCGGTTGGGGATGGTGGAGAAGGATTGGACTGGATTGTAACAGAAAATTAGGAGACCTAGAGTATGCTGATGACGCTGTCCTAATAAGCAGAACACCACAGGGCTTGGAAAGCTTGCCTACCAGAATGCATGAAAAATCACATGAGGATGGGCTTAAGATAAATAGAAGAAAGACAGATGATGAGAACGGAATATGCAATGGAAGATGAAATATCTTTGGAAGGATAAAGGATTAATGAGGTAGAATTATTTAAATATTTAGGAACTATGATATCTAATATAGGAGCTTTAGAATTTGAGTTTAATGAAAGATTGAAAAAAGAAAATCAAAGGATGGCTAGGTTAAGTCAAATTTGGAAATCAGGTCGCCTAAAATTACATATAATAATTAGGCTATATATCAGTTTAGTGAGATCGGTGTTACTCTATGGTCGTGAATCTTGGTATATTAATGAAACTCATTTTGTAGATTTGAGAACAAAGCCCTCAGAAGAATATTGGGTGTTAATTGACAGGACAGGATTAGAAATGAAACTAGGAGAGATTACTCGAGCGCCAAAAGTGGATGAGATCATGGTGAGGGGTAGATGGAGATGGTTTGGGGATGCTCTTTGTTCTCCCTAAGAGACATTAGTTCACCAAACTTTAAACTGGCCTCCACAAGGCACTAGAAGAGTTGGAAGACTCTGGAATATAAAGCATGAAGTAGGATATTGTGATTGGAGAAGTATTGAGTTAAAAGCTGAAGATAGAGACGACTACCGAAATCTAATTGAGGCCCTTTGCGTCAATAGGCGTGGGAGGAGATGATCATGATGATATGTGGGCAGTGGCTTCAAGCATCTAGCTCAAGGCGAGTCACTTAGCCTCCTTCTTCCTCCAAAAACCCTTTTGTTGCTCTACCAATGCAAAATAAAGGACGATCCTTAATATCTTCCAAAATAATTTAAATTTCTTTTTTATTTCTTTTATTTTAGGTATAAATAAATCCTTATCATTCACTATCGGGACTATCCTAGCAGTTCAATTATCACTATTTATTACCCTGGTCAATTTAGATTTTTTTCTATTTACGTTAGTGTTTGCAGACATTTTTTTCTTAAAGAATCGAGAGATATTTGCTTGCTTTGTATTTCCATGATTTGTCATGTTTCTATCTCTTTGTTTTTTTTTTTTCATTCTATTTTTCTTCATTTCATCCTTTTTTCTTAAATCTTCGATTGTATCCCTTTCTTTTGTAGGTAAAAGTATCTCTTTGATGGCTCGTTCAAAGTATGAGGTAACAATGATAAGAATAAAATGGATAGGTACAACTTTGGACGAATATTGTTTATGGGATCGGCTTTGCTCCTCCGTGATGTATCTATCACGCTGTTCACTCTAATGTTGCTCCATTTAACACCATATCAAAAAGGCAACATAACAATTATCAACATGGAAATTAGCAGGAACAGTGAAAATATATTCTATTTCAATTCCTGAAATTTTCATTTGGATATGTGAATTATTATTGGAACAATATATATAGTAGAGTTTTTTCTAGATATTTCTAGCATTTGGGTTGACACCCCTTTCGAGGATGTTACCATGTTTTGGTCAATCTTTTTGAAGGTTTCACCCCCTGAGTGTCCACAGATTTAAGAGTGTCCCCAGTATTAAATAACTTTTTGAAAATCATATCATAACCATCGAGCTAGAAAGAAACTTTTGTTTTTAATGTAACTCTCAGGGTGTCACTCACTTTTAGGGTGTCACCTTGGGCAAACACCCCTTTTATTGCACCCCTTATGCCTTATTTTAAATTTTTATGATTACATATATGCATATTTATACATAAAAGTATATTTGTGAGCTCGAATACAAAATTTGCTTTACATATTCATATAGTAAGGCAAAATTGGACAGTTTTCAAAACCATGGTCCGGCAAAATTGGAAAGGCAAACTTCTCACTATTTCTTGGCGAGGCAAAATTGGACAATCTTGGATTGCAGACACAAATATTTATGTGAGTCTTTTAATTTTTTTCTAGCATATTTATATTGATAGGGACCACAAATAGTCATAGTTTGCCCAACTGAGCGTTGGCGCTTAACGGAGATACATACGTGTCCAAAATTGCCTCACTGTCCAAAATTGCCTCGCCTCTGAGATATTTTTTTTCTTTTATTACAGTAATACGAGAATTTCTAATTCTTTGATGATTATGAAACAAACCATTTTTATAGATGAGACCTCCCTCTCTTGAAAACATGTTTGGTATTTGGTCATAAATTATTAATATAGATTTTGTACAAAGGTTACTAAAAAGGTTTCCAAAATTGCCTCACCCTACTATAGTAGTAATAGTAGTAGTAGTAGTAGTAGTAGTAGTAGTAGTAGTATTACAAGCTAGACTTTATACCTAGTTGGAAAAGCAACATGCTGTAAGCACAAGGGCTCCAAGGAAAAATAGCCCAGTGAGGAAAGGAAAGGAAATAAATAGAATACACAAGAATGATAAACAAAATAAAATATTTCAAGAACAGCAAAAACATTAAATAACTTATAATTCAAAATAATCATATAACCTAGAAAAGTCTTATTTGGTTATTCCCCATTATCATCTATGAAGCAATT
>NC_090745.1:11312222-11319722 GCF_036898095.1 Palaemon carinicauda
CTCTCTCTCTCTCTCTCTCTCTCTCTCTCTCTCTCTCTCTCTCTCTCTCTCTCTCAGATAAAGGCTTATAATCTTTCAATGAAATTCAAATACATGCCGCCAGTCTCTGTAAAGCCGGTATGCAATTTTCTATTGTTTTATTGTTTTTCTTATTAAACGCATCCCTCCGGTATTTATGTTACATTGTGACGCCTTTTTCGTCCCAAAAACAATTCCATTATTCATCGTTTCAAATTACCTAAACGACAATTGACACCGAATGTGTCTGCGTACAAAACGATTTACTAAATTTCTTGTATACTATCCAGAAAGAACATCTGTTTTTATTTTTTTTACCTCCGTTAACGAAATTGGAATGAGGTTATGTTTTCGACCCTGTTTGTGTTTTTTTTTAATCGTAGGGTATTGAAACTTGCAGGGATTAAGTGCTATTTAAAAATCTTAAAAGATTAAATTTTGGAAGGTCAAGGTCAAAGGCCACGGTCATAGTCAAGCAAAATGTCAAATTCACGTAATCTGCCATAAGTTTGGACACCGTTGTCACAGAGACTTCAAACTTGGTTCATATTTGATTGTATGAAAATCCTAGCCAATTAATACATGTTAAGGTCAAAGGTCAAGGTCGAGCAACAGGTCGAGAAATAAGTCCCCGCGACGGAGGTCTGCGCTCTACTGGGTGCCCTCTTGTTATTAATGAAATAACCTCTTCGGTAAACCGACATCAGGGTATTGAATGTGAACGGATTTTACTAAAGACATACAAAATACGATATTTAACACAGATACCCCTTATTATACTATCATTTCATGAGTAAAATTTATCGGAAAATGTAGGTTAAAATCAAAGTTATTATAGTAGTTGAAGAAGGAATTTATTGTTATATAGATGCATATGTCCCTTACTGCTTAAACAAACTGAAAATAACCAGAGAGAGAGAGAGAGAGAGAGAGAGAGAGAGAGAGAGAGAGAGAGAGAGAGAGAGAGAGAGAGAGAGAGAGAGAGAGTTTGAACCCAAATAAATATAAAAGATTTAACAGTAACCATAAAATATTCCAACAATGGCACGAAAAACATTAAATCAGCAGTGTTCATCTTCAGAAAAAAAAACCCACAGAACATTTGCGAGCGCACCCACACCCACACACACAAATATATATATATATATATATATATATATATATATATATATATATATATATATATATATATATATATATATATATATATATATATATATATATATATATATATATATATATATATATATAACCTTTGAAAATAATATACAGTATATCACACAACGGTATCACAACTTCCCGTACTTGAAACATTGTAAACAAAATTCTTTGAGTCATACGCAAAAAAAGAAAAAGATTTATAAAAAACATAAGAATTTTAAATTGTAAATGACTAATGTTAATGCTATCAACTACGTATGTGTGCGTGTGTGTGTGTGTTTCTTTGAAGAAATAAAGAATGGTAGGTACAACATTGAGAACAAGATTATCAGTAAAAGATGTGGGGTAAATGTACCAAGAGATCCTGTAAAAATAAAATGGTTTTGATAAATAATTTTAATGGTGCCGTAATTACAATGTTTCTTATAAATAATTCTACTTAGGGTTCCGTATTCACACCAATAAATGTAAAATCTGTGACTCCAACATCCGTAAATAGGAACAAAAATCGCTATCTCAAGGCAATGGAGAAAATCTCAGGAGTGAAAATACCAAAGACAAATATCCAAGAAAACGACCGAGTTGGAAAACGTTCCCGAGATCTAATTTAGCATCCCTAGAACGTTTACAGATCCAATAGGAATCGGAACATTTCTTGCCAAATGTTTTTCGAAGAATTTTTGGCTTTGGGAAATTATGTTTACATAATCAGTTAGGAAGTTAAACTGGTGGTTATTACTATTATCATTATCACCTCCGTCAACGAAGTTGGGAGGAGCATTGCTTTCGCCACTGTTTGTCTGTTTGTTTGTGAACAACTTTCTGGCCACAAGTTTACTTATAGAGGGGTGAAACTTTCAGGGATTAATTGTTATGTTGAGACGTGGAAGTGATTCAATTTTGAAAGTCCTAGGTCGGAGGTCAAAGTCAAGCAAAAGGTCAACCGAATTAATCCTAACCTTAACACCTAGTTCGCCGGTGGCTGTTACACAGACCACTCTTAGAATGCTTTTCTAGTTATCATTATTACTAGCTAAGCTACAACCCTAGTTGGAAAAGCAAGATGCTATAAGCTCAAGGGCTCCAACACGGAAAAATACCCCAGGAAGGACAGACAAACAAGGAAATAAATAAACCTAAAAGAGTTGCAATGAACAATTAAAATAATACTAGTTTAATGAAGTATGGTTAAACCAAAGTAAACAAGACAATTATGTGATTATGGAAAGAAATCTCTTAAATAGATGAAGCAGAATTAGGTCATCATTCGCTGAATTATTGGGCCATTTTATCATTTTTATTTTCACATTTGTTTTATTCCTTATAAGACACTCAATATATATGACCTAAATTTAAAATCTGCTACAAAAACAGTTTATGAAACCTAATTATGGAGGTCAAAAGACTTACTTCCAAACAAAGACTCTTTGGTTGTGGAATTCATTAGCCAAATCGACAAGTGAACATAAGTCATCACATTTCTTTGCATAAGAAATATTTGATAGTTTAATAGATAGTAGAGTCCTTGGCCATAACTGCTGGTTGTGCGCACACTAGTTTTACAGTCATCTAAGAGATGATTAAACTGATTAATTTTTTAGTCATCTAAAAAAAAATTAAACTATCTGACTATTTTTTACAGTCATCTAAAACATTAAACTATCTTACTATTTTCACAGGCATCTAAAAGATGATTAAACTATCTGACTATTTGTACAGCCATCCAATAAATGATTAAACTACCTAAGTATTTTTACAGTCATCTAAGTGATGAGTAAACAATCTGACTATTTTTACAGCCATCTAATAAATAAAAAAAACTATCTGACTAGTTTTACGCTCATCTTGAAGATGATTAAACTGAGTCCAGTACGTTTTGGCGCCGCTCTTTTGGCGACGATGATTTGGCGCCGCCGTTTTGGCGCTAAATAGTTTTGGCACTCGTTATTTTGGCGCTAGCCCATTTGGCGCCAGCTTCAAAATTTTCTGACCTGATATATATATATATATATATATATATATATATATATATATATATATATATATATATATATATATATATATATTGCATGGGTCAAAAATAACATAAGAATAGAAAAGTTCTATTTATTTTCAGCAATACAGTATTTAAATGCTACAAAAATGAAATAAAATTAAATATTTTCACCAACATGTTGATGCATTTCATGGTTATATGCCAAACCAGGTAAGTAAAGCGTTTTCGAGCAGGAGGATTCCCAGCGTAACACACATATTCATCTCTGCTATCTTCAAGTAAAAAGTCTTCAAATTGACCACCGTGCGTAAGGTAAAGTTTGTACTCGTCCGGTATTACTAATTCACTTAAACTGAGAGGGTTTGCAGGCGCAGAATATAATTGATTTCGCTTTCGTCGTACAATTTTTTCATGGTATCTAAAGTGGGCAATACTGCCAGAGCAGCTTGTTAGCTATTTCCAATGCAAACATTAACAACTGATGACGGCACTTTAAACATTTCTTCTGCTTTACGTTTTACGCTTGTTTTAATTTCAGCAACTTCCACATTTACTGCCGACGCACCGTGTGAATGTCCATTTATTTCTAGTAGTTCTTAGTATGAATACGCCCTTTACACTCATTTTTTGATTCACGCCTCCAAAACTTGAGAGAAGGATCGTTTTTGCTACATTTGTCAAACGCATACATATATCCGTTGTGTGAAAATTTTGGGTTGCCTCTATTACTTAAGATTTTTAACTGGTTTAATATTACAATTCTCAAATCAGAGAAGCCTTTGGTGAAATGAGGTGATCACTAAACGAGACAGAAATTTGCGGATGGTCCTTAAGCTTGTTTCTTGGCGCCAAAACAGCTCATCGCCAAAACAATGAGTGCCAAAATGTCCATCGCCAAAATGGCGGCGCCAAATCGTCAGCGCCAATGAGTCAGCGCCAAATCGTCCTGTTCCGGATTAAACTATCTGTAAATGTATACCACAAACGAATAAGTCAATACAAACGCTGACCAGTATGGAACATTCTTATAAATTTTCACTCATCTCAGGGCTGATTCAGGCAATTTTATGAGATACTACTTTCCCATGAGAGATATGGGTTTAGTACTTTGAACCTCAAGTAAATGTTAAAAGCCAAAAAATTACCATGTCACTTGACCTCTCAAAATATTTAGCAAGTGGCATCTGTGTTTTACATTCTTGGGGCTTTTTCACAACAGAATACTTGGAAATGGTCACATCTATAATAAGTAGTTTTAAGTAACAGAAAAGAGACAAGTGAGAAATAACAGACAGGGAGAGCACATTGCTGTTAGAACAATGCATTTTCCATGCTGAGCAGGTGGCAGTAGCTAAAATAGACAACAGTGGGCTTTAACTGTTGCCTAAAACAGCTTAGCTGCTCAACCTAGAATTAATAACATCTTAAAGAGAGCTTGGATTAGGAAAAGTTACTTTAAAATCAAGTAAGTACATGATCGAGTTGAACAGCACTGCAGATGTGAGGCATATTAACAAATACATAGTGAATAATTGTATCAACATCTGAAGTATTCCTATAGATAGAAGCAGCGCAGTAACCCACGCTCATTCCCCATCTACCATATCATAAGAAACATCATAACACCCACAACGAGTTGACCAAATTCAAGAGATTTTCCTTTTCCAATAAACTGAGCAAAATTCAATACCTGGCCTGAAGATGCTTGGCTTAACTGCTTGGCCTGATGATAATAGGATTAACTGCCTAGCTTGATGATGCTTGGCTCAACTGATAATGCTTGACTGAACTGACTGGACTGAGAATGTTTGGTATAACTATCTATCTGGACTGAGAATGTTTGGTATAACTATCTATCTGAACTGATGATGCTTGACTTAACTGCCTGGCCTAATGAGACTTTGTTTAATTAAATGCCTGGACTAAGGATGATACTTGGCCTACCCATCTGGCCATAAGATGTTTGGTTAAACTTCTTAGCCTGATAATGCTTTGGTTAACTGCCTGCCCTGATGGTATTCGGCTTAACTCCATAGCCTTGATAATGTTGGAATAACTGCCTATTATGACTGTTCTTGGCTTCACTGCCGGGCCTAATGATGACTAGTTCCACTGCATGGCCTGATAAGCCTGATAATACTTAGTTTAACTGGTAAGCCTGATATTGCCATGCTTAACTGCCCTGCTTATTTATGCTAGGCTATGCCTAATAATGCTGTGCTTAAGAGCCTGGCTTGATAAATTTTCACTTAACTGCCTGACTTAAAGGATTCTTGGTTTAACTGTCAGGGGTAAAGGTTCCTTCGCTTAACTGGTTGGCTTAGAAAAAAACAAGTGGTGGTGGTGAGGAGGGTTGTGGAGTGAAGTCCAAGCCTTTTCTAGAAAATGGAAGAAAGTTTAACCCATCTGATGAGCCCCTTGGTAAGGGCAAAACCCTTAAGCATCAAGTAGTAGCATGATGGTGGTATTAATAATCTTCTTTTAACTTTATTTGTCAAACTGTAAAGTAGAATTGGTCGGACGAGTCAACTTTTTCCATATATTTCTATTCCTTTCATATCCTTCCCTCAGTCTGGCCCCACCTATTTTTTTTCAAAAGCTTTCGACCGTTTCCACTTAAAAAAAATACCTAAAGTCTCTTGTCTATCCCATCCTCTATACGAAAAGACAATAATAAAAGATGTTACGAAGGACACACGTCCGGTTTTTTTTTTTTTTATAAGATAGAGGCCTACTTCAAAAACAGAATACAAACAATAACTAATACTGTATACAATACATTATTCATAGAGACTTATCTCACCTCATATTAAACAATTAAATAATATTAATTTGAGACTTGGACAATATTTTATTACACTAAAGAATTTCCCGGCATTCAGTGATGTCTCATTTGTAAAGTATTTGTCCGCCAAAAACGACCATAAGACGAAATTTTTCATCACAGGTCAATGCAATGCTTTGTACCCAATGCTCGTATCCCGATGTACTCGTATTCAAAGTTACTCGTAAACCGTGGTACTGTTGTGTAAAGATTCAACCATGATTGCGATTAATTGATTTTATAAGATTGTGAATGCTACATGAATAATAAAAACGATAGCCTTGAAGATTATAAAGAGGAAAATAACTGAACATATGTTTGATTATATTCATAAACCGACACTCTCACACGCACACACATATATGAGAGTAGTATGTGTTTATATGTGCATATATTAAAACATATATCTGGACATAAATATATATATATATACACACACACATATATACATATATATATATATATATATATATATATATATCATATATATATAATATATATATATATTATATATATATATATATATATATATATATATATTTTGATTAACATAGACAAATATCCAAATATGGGGACTCGAACCTAGGACTAAAGGAAGGCCATGGCTCAGAGGATCTAACAAAGACGTAAGAAAATAATAACAAAATACTGTACTAAAGCAGAAAAATTTTAGTCATTATTTATGGAACATGGCTGATCTTTACACATTTCCAGATCAAAGATGAAATTTTTGGTAATTCTTATCAAAGTTTATAAAGTGATGCCGGCAGCAAGCTGAAGCCAATAACCTAATGGGTCATGAAGCCGAATAAAACTAGATGAATCATAAGCTCAGAGTATGATGACATGTAGATAGGCTTTTTTTATATACAAATTGAACGGTGGTGCCATGTAAGCATATTAAATGATATGCAATTTATCTCAATTAAAAATAAACATGAAAAGCCCTTAATATCCTTTGTAAATCCCCAATCAAATTTCCCTAAATAGAATCTTGCCCTATGACAGAGGTCAAGCCTTGTTGAATAACTAATTAATACTCAACAAACACCCTTAGTAGACAGATGTAAGCACCAAAGGAATCAAGCAAACAATAATAAAAAAAAAAAAAAAAACGGAAACTAGCATTGCATAGTCTTTCACTCTATCAGAAATGCACCTTAATAATAATATTTGAAGAACAATGATATCTTAAAATAAGAACTCTGAAGTTATATAAGAAAAAAGGAAACTGAAAAAAAATCATAGATTATTTACAGACCACCGAACTCAAGATGAAGACTATATAATCTTGAGCTACACAACACGTTAGGAGTCATTGCCTGTAGCAATACGCATATATACAATTCAATTTGGATAACAGTAACACGGCCTCGTTTATCTTCTGAAGATTTTGCAATAATCCTGATCATGGCTAAACACCATTGGACGAATCACAGATGAAATTTATGTCATGGCTGAATCGGGATAAAAATAATTAATACATGGAATAATACAATAT
>NC_090745.1:11324722-11334722 GCF_036898095.1 Palaemon carinicauda
TCAAAAAAATGTTTAAGATAAAAGTACTGGGAAGAGTTTATAAGGACTTTATTCTTATTATAATTATTATTTATCATCATCATTATTATTATTATTATTATTATTATTATTATTATTATTATTATTATTATTATTATTATTATTATTATTATTATTATTATTATCATCATCATCACTAGCAAAGCTACAATCCTAGTCAGAAAAGCAGAATCTCTAGGCACAAGGGCTCCCACATGGAAATTAGCAAGGCAGAAAAGGAAATAAGGAAAGATAGAATAGTGTAGCTGACATATTCAGAGAAAATAGAATGGGAGAAGGAAAGTAACATTCTATAAGACATACATACAGACAGACACTCTGCAGACTCCCTGGAAGATGAAAGTGACTCTCTATTCCTAATGTTATGGACGCTACTGCTGCTTTCAGAATTGTCAAGGAGCATTTTTGAAGTGAAAGTTTTCTTGGGGTTTGAGATATACAACGGAAAAATTAGGCAGGTCTCATCTATTAATTCCTTTTCTACTGATTCACTAAATTTAAAAACTCCTCACCTATTAATATCTTTTCACCTATTACCTTTTTTTTATCAAATTACTAAATTTCCTTAACGAGGAAGATTAAAAAAGTCTTACATATTACTATCTTTTCCTTTTTTATCCTTTTATTACTAATTTACTAAATATCCTTATCGAGGAAAATTAGAAAGGTCTTATCTAATGATTCCTTTTCTCTTCTGTGAACCTTATTAGTAATATACTAAACACCTTTAACGCCGTCCCTTTACCACCAAAAGGACTAAGGGGATATGTGATACCATAAAATCAAGCATAACAGACCTCTGAATTTAATGAAATTCTGTGCTAATAAAGATAATATTTTCCTAACACACAGAAAGAGAAATCAAGATAACTTTATTTGAAAAGCCTCGATAAAATGAAACGCAAGGCGCATCAGTATGATTATAGTATACCTATACTTTACGACTAAATATTTAGAGAGATGAACACACGCGCACGTGCCCCTCTATCACCAGAGTATGACTTCTTCCTCTCCTCCCTACCGAGGGAAGGGCAGAGCTGTGCGTGACCGGATATATATATATATATATATATATATACAACCATAACCTCTGTACCATAGTCTTTCACTGCCTTGGGTTAGAGTTCTCTTGCTTGAGGGTACACTCGGGCACACTGTTCTCTCTTGTTTCTCCTCCTCTTGTTTTGTTAAAGTTTTTATAGTTTATATAAGAAATATTTATTTTAATATTGTTGCTGTTCTTAAAACAATTAATTTTTTTTCCTTGTTTCCTTTCCTTACAGGGCTGTTTTCCCTGTTGGAGCCCCTGGGCTTATAGCATCCTGCTTTTCCAACTAGGGTTGCAGCTTAGCAAATAATAATAATAATAATAATAATAATATATATATATATATATATATACATATATATAATATATATATAATATATATATATATATATATATATACACACACATATATATACATATATACATATATACATATGTATACAAATATACATATATAATATATACATATATATATATATATATATATACATTTATACATATATATATAATATATATATAATATATACATATATATATATGTGTGTGTGTGTGTGTGCGTATGTGTGTGTGAAGAGAGAGAGAGAGAGAGAGAGAGAGAGAGAGAGAGAGAGAGAGAGAGACCTTGCTTTTTATAATATTGGAAAGATGATATCAGTAACAATGTATAACTAAATATTTTTCAAGGTTGAACAAAGAATGAGAAATTATACTTGAGGAAGAATGAGAGTTCATAACAATAAGGAAAAAAATATATATGTATATATATATATATATATATATATATATATGAGAATTCCAATGATTTGTAATTTGTCAGTAATTGGTCACCAAAAGTCACTGACCCCCTAGAGATAATGTGAGACAATGTGGCCAGATAAGCTTTAAACAATTACCTTATGGCAGATGATCCCTACTCTTGAGCTCAGCTAAACAGAGACTAAAATATGTTTTAAAAAACTGGCTGATTGAATGACCACTTTCATCTTCTCTGGCGTCATGACACTATGTGCAAAGGGGGAGAAAGCGGTATATTGTATGCGGGTATATATTAAGAAGGCCTTAGGCCTGTACGTTTTCTTTCCTATAAGGAAACCTTGAGAGCAGTGAGGTGTTTAAGGGTGTAAGAAGCCTGTTGGACAATCTGGACACAGATAGATCCAAATAGGTATGGTTGAGCAGTTGGATTGTTGGACAAAACAGGTACACTTGGACACAGGAGTCACTGGTACACCTGGCTCCAAAGAAGTGCACCTTGTCACACCCTTACTTCGTGGAAAGTAACGAAACAGATAGTGTAGGAAAACATGGCAGAGGTAGTGGGTTGGGCAAAAGGCAGGAATTCACAGAACCGCAATTGTGTGACTGGGTGCACTTCTACAGAGCGAGATGTATCAGGAATTCCTGTGTCCAACTGTCCAGCTTAAGGTATATTTCTTCCGATAGGATATAGAGAGGATTCAAACGCCTAAGAAGAAATGTATAGAGGATAAACCGAGTGATCCTGTAAAGCTCAGGGTTAGAATACAAGAGTTATTATCTAGATTAATGGAAAAAGGAAAAATATAGGAGTTCCTGGCACACCTTACTCTAAATAAGTGCACCGTGAGACATCCCTACTTCGCGGCGAGTAACTAAACATATGTGGTAGGCGGGGCTGAACACCAAGATCCGCCGCGCAGTAAGGGTAGGATTAGGTGCACTTCCTCAGAGCGAGGTATTCTAAGAATTCCTGTAGCCAACTGTACATGTTACAGTATATGAAAAAAGAGCTTATATGACCTTCCCACCTTACGTTAGATAAAAAAGGGTCTTCACTTCCGGGATATTTGGAGAAAACGAGTTCTCCTTAAATGAAACGTGTGCAAAGGTTTACGACCTTTTCACCAGTTGTCTACAAATATACTTTTAAACTGTAATCAACAACCAAAGGATGGCCTTGATAATAATTTCAGTCTTATTACAATCATTCTGAATCCATTCCAATTGAAGGACAAATTATTTAAACAAAAGTTCCAGAATAAATTTTCATTGGCATTTATTGGAAAAAAAAAAAGACATAACTAATGTTTGCCTTTGTTCATCGGCCCATTCTATTTCAAAATACAGCATTGAATGAATTTTGTTCAGATACAGTATTTTGATCTAGGGTATTTTTTTTTAATCAGACCGGATGTGATTTTAAGGATTCGTTATTTTTACTACCCATTCCATTGATTGAACCGTCTCATTATTTGCTTTCGAAGTCCATTCATATCTCGATAAATATAAACTGCAATACTAAAAAGAATTCTTTTCATCCGCTTTCCAGACTTCAATGAATATCCGAAGGATTTGTTAACCTGCCACATTTATGAAAGCAAACCGCAATAATAACAATTAGGATAAGAAAAATGTGTTACATTGAAATTCAGAGCTGTGATCTGGTATATAGAATGCAATAAAAATGCAGGTTTTAAGCTCAAACCTTTAATTACCATCTGACGCAAGGTAACTAATGAAAAAAAAAACATGAAAGTTTTCTAATGTTTTATGACACTTTAGCAATTGGATTTTGAACCACAAATGGCCTTAAATTAACGCTAATTTGCGTCGATAAGGTGTAAATGGGAATACACTCGATGTGGAGTTTCGACGTTATGCAACGACGGAAACGACTAACAGAGAACCCTGTGCTCTCTCTACCTGCGACTTGAAAAGGAGATGCATCTCTTGAATGAAAGCACATCATGCTTTTCTTATTCACACTAAAGTCATTAAATTATGTAATTAATTGAATTATAACGCCACTGAACTTACTAATTCAGAAAACATGATAAATTTGTAGGTATGTTGCATTTTATAAGTTTGATTACAGGGAACATTTCTAGCACCATGAAAAGTGTTTCACTACTACCATGCTCAAATTAAAAAATTACACTTTAATACTTGGTTCCGGGATAAATGAAAACAAATAATTTATGGAGAAGAGGATGTTTCTAATGGAAGCAAATGTAAGAAATATAATAATAATAATAATAATAATAATAATAATAATAATAATAATAATAATAATAATAATAATAATAATAATAATAATAACGCAATGCCACACGCAGATGGATAGTCAAGAGAACGCCCTCATTATATTCTCCTTATTATTCTTAAGCATAAAATATATCAGTGTCAAAGTGAACATAATCCAAACGACACTGTTTGTATTACGAGATACAAGAATGTAGTCAAGAAAATATTATCTTATGAAATTAAAAAGGAATTTAGAATGTAGAGATCTGGGGAGGGGGTGTAATGAACTGCACGGAAATCCCCGGGGATTAACCAGAGATGAAAGGACTAAAACGCAAAGTGTCGTCTTCGTTGCAAATCCTTCCATAAATAAGCAGCAAGTCTCTCCGTGTCTAAAAACAGTCTCACAACAACAAGAGCCTATTTTGTGCATATAAATAGGCCTATTCTTAACGGTCGTGCGAGTTAGACTTATATAAGAAAGTTTGTCTTCGTTCCTTTTAAAGGTGTATTATGAATGGCAAGGGACAGTGACAATGCCCTAGCAGGAGAACACCCTAGAGAGAATGAACATATAAACATATGATCAGCACCCAAGGACCCTCTCCTCCCAAGCTAAGACCTAAGAGAACCAGGCAATGGCTACCCCAAAGTCATCCATCCTTAGCTCAAAATGATAGTGAGATTACAGGCACTTAAAGAAACTATGGAGCTTCAGTGGGTCTCGAACCCCAGTCCCACCGATCATCATGCAGATCACAACCCTTCGACCAATAATTCACACGATGATCTGCTTTCAATAACCTCCATTGCAGTAAAAGGTTTCAAAGTTCTACAATCTTATCAAAGACCAAGTTATGCACACAACTGAAAATGAATTACACACCAACAAATACATTTATTTAGTAATCTACATTTTACATTGGATAATTCACGAGCTGGTGAAGTTTTAGTGAAAAATTACTGTTTGTCTTCATTTATTATAAAATATTTACAAACTATCTCAAAGCTTTAAAAATAATGAGAATAATTTTTTTGGGATCATTCAGGATTTTCTCGTCTTTATCCTTGATGGTAAAAAGAGATTATTTCTGAAAGTTAATGCAATTCCGCTCGTCTTTTGCAAGTCTCAAAAAGTTAGATGCCACATCAATGTTATGCTCGGGTTTTCGAGCACAGGTTTAAGAAAAGTCTAATGTTAATTCCGGACCACAATTTATATTATATATATATATATATATATATATATATGTATATATATATACATATATATACATATATATATATATATATATATATACACACACACATAAATATGTATATAAATATAATATATATATATATATATATATATGTATATACATATATAAGCTAGTTTAGTTACAACTCAAAAAGCTATGGAAATAATGATGATGAGATTAACACTAAGAGACAAGAAGAGCAACATGTGTACGCGAGCAAACCAGAGTAGAGGATAGTCTAATATCATGAAAGAATAAATAGAACGGGAACAGAGATAGGAAGAGAAGACGATGGATTGAGGGGCTAAGAAAAATTTCAGGTATAGACTGGCATAGACCATAAACAGACGGGGGTCGAAGGTCATGTTTGAGGCCTTTTTTCCTACACTGAACTAGCGACAGAAGATATATATATATATATATATATATATATATCTTTCTATAGTAATATCCAGTATACCTAAAAGGCTATAACCTTAAAATACGTATCAAGTAACGAAAATAAAAGAGAGAACCCCTAAACGTACCCTGACATTCACCCTCATCTTTAATGGAGTCTTCCACTTCCTGGATACTATTTATAGCTTTTTCTCTCGTCCTGCCTCAAAGCAATTCTGAATTCTACCCTTTCAACTGATCATTTGTCTTCCATTCTTTCCGGAAAATCAAACCTCTTCCGCATATTCTGATCCATCCTTTCTAACACTTATTCTTATACAACACAGACTAAACAAACAGTTCATTTCAAACGTTGCAACATTTTATCTTTCATATACACTCAATAATCATACTTCATTAGAACATATTAAAGTTAATTGAAGTAAATAAATCCCATCCTTCATTATAATGTTGGCTTCCAAAGAGATTTCCCAGTTTCTTATTATTAGGTGAATCACCTCATTTCTCATCTTAACATCATCTGTTCTATATTCTACCTCCAGTCAATTCTCTTCCCCTTTACCCATACAAACGTTAACTATAGGGGCACTCAGTAGAGCGCAGACCTCCGACGCAGTAGCTTATTTCTCGACCATTCGTTCAACCTTGACCCTTGACCTTATCATATATTAAATGGCGTGGATTTTCATGCCCTCAAATATAAACCAAGTTTGAAGTCTGTGACAACGATGGCAAATTTATGGCTGATTACGTGAATTAGAAATTTTGCTTGACCGTGACCTTGACCTTCCAAAATTCAATCATTTCCATCTTTTTACACAACAGTTAATCCCTACAAGTCTCATTACCCCACAATTGAAATTATGTACCGGAATCTCTTCACAAACTAACACACACACACACTCTCTCACACAAACAGGGGAAAATATAACCTCCTTCCAACTATGTTGGCGGAGGTAACTAGTCCTTTTTCCACGGTTTCCATTTACTTGCATTAACTTATTCTTACTCACCTTTATTCACAACTTTGTCTTTTTGCAAACAATATCACTTTTATCTGTTTATGCAGATTCACTTGTCCCAATCAATACTGTGTATATATCATCAGCAAACATCAGCCATTCTACATCCCAGTCTGACCACTTTCATCACTTCATTTATAAAGATTTTGAACAACCATGGAGACATAACAGACCCTTGTCTCAAACCCAATTTTCAAATCGAATCAGTCACTCTGCTACCTACATACTCTGGCACAGGCATCCGTTCCTTCATAAAAACTTACCAACCTAGCATTGTCATAATATATCATCGTTACCCTAAACATTCACTCTTAATCTATCTTGAAATAAATTAGGTCCATGTATGCTATATAGACCTGTCCTTACATAAAAACTCAGAAAACTGTTTTAAAACAAACACTTGATCAGAACATCTTTGTCTGAACTCTCACAGTTCTTCCCTTTCAATATCTTTGGAATACCTGTCATAATTTTTCAAATGAAAATTCTAGCGCAAAACCTTCCCCAGAAGGCCAAGTAAAGATACACCCATGGAATTTTTTAGTGACCCATATCTTTGTATGATAAAAAAATAATATTCTCACCCCTTTTTGAAGCCTTCTCCTTATCCAATCATACCCTATAAACCCTTGTCAGCAACTAAACCACTCTATCACTACCATAATAGTCTCTCCCATACAGTCCCATCAAATTCTGGTGTCTCCCTTATTTTTATATATATATATATATATATATATATACATATATATATATATATATATATTTATATATACATATGTATATACATATATATATATATATAATATATATATATATATATATATATATATATGGAGATGTCTTGTACGACAAGGTAAATGAACTTAATATTCAGGAGTATTCCACAAAAACCTATGTCTCGGGATATTATTGCAAAGATTGCATTTTGGTAGTGAAGGGAGTTTTAGTTGCCGGTTTGTGCTCGAGTTGACAAGTCCCTCACCTGAGAGGGTAGTTGTGTATAGTGTACTTACGAACGAACCTTTTGTAATAAATGAAGAAAACCCATATTCCGACGTCTCATTATCCATCTACATGGGTCATATTGGTGTCAGGTATAAAAATTACGTCTGTTTGTGTATGCTGTGAGTGAAGTTGTTCTTTGAGCCGGTGAAATGAAAGTTCAAGATGCCAAGATACACAAGGACTAACATAGCAGACACTGCTGCTGCAGGAGATGAGAATGAAGGAGCAGTCGGATATAGCATTCCCGATGAAGAATATAGACAGGAAATTAGAACGCAAGAATTGGAAAATAAGCTAGATAACTTACAACAGTTAATAAACAGACTGTTGGTGGAACAAGAACAGGAGCAGCGCGTAGCCACAGCATATTCAACGCAAATGGACGAAGTTCAAACGCACACAAGTTAAAGTACACTTGCACTGCCGAGTGAAGATACGCAAATCGTAGTTCGAAAGTAGCCAGAACTCCAGGCAAGTGTTAGGCCTTTTGATGATCAACGGCCTAACGAAGGGTTTCAATCGATTGAAGTATTTTTGAGAGACTTTGAAGTAGCTACATATGGGTGGTCGGAAAGAGAAAAAGCTATTCAAGTAATTAGATTGCTGAAAGATGCTCTGGCAATGGAGGTAATGTGTTGGCCGCATGACTGTTTAAGAGTTATACTGAAATAAAACGACGTTTAATTGAGAAGTATGCCTTGCCTGATGCGAGAAAGGGAGACCTAATAGAAAATTACAAACCCAAAATACAGAGTAGCAAATATGAGGGAAAAAAATAAAATATCAAGTAGGGGAAAATTAATATTGTGAAAATAAAAATAGTTTGTCATATTCGTCAAGGAAGTAACATTCTCAAAGATGGCGTCATGTCAGAGGCAGATAAAAAAACCAGTCGCTTTTAGAAGAGACAGGGGAGAAGGCATCTCATTATCATTCGCTCGATGACAATGGAGGATTTACAGCTTTCGTCATTTAGGTTATTTTGCTTCTTTCTTTCTTTCTCTCTCTCTCTCTCTCTCTCTCTCTCTCTCTCTCTCTCTCTCTCTCTCTCTCTTTTGTCATCTCTCTACTGCGTCTCCCAACAGTCGACTATTAAACAAGGGTCACCACTTACGGTTTAAAGGTTACTCATGAATAGCAGAGACAATGGACAGGAAAATGTCCTTGAGATAGGCCAAATATTATCATTATTACATTTATTATTATTACTTGCCTAACTATAACCCTAGTTAGAAAAAACAGGATGGTATAAGCTCAAGGGCCCCACCAGGTTATATAGCCTCATGAGGAAAGGAAATTAGGAAACGGCTAGAATAGTGTGCCTAAGTGTACCCTCAAGCAAGAGAACTATAGCCAAAAACAGTGGAAAATCAAAGTATTGAGGCTATGTAACTACCAAAGACTAGAGAACTACGGATTAATTTTAGTGTCTCCTCGGTTGTTCGATCTTTACCCAACCAAAACATTTCCTGGACTCCCTAACAAAACAAGAAAATACAAATACCGTATGGTTAATTTACTTAAATCAGAAAATAAAACAAGCAATTTGAAAGCACGCATTGCATTTAGAATTATACAACGATTAAAATATAGGAGAACTAAAACCCGAGTAAAATGTGACAAAAGTAAAGCGAAAATAAAAAGAAACTATGAAAATGGTTAACCAAATAAAAACAAAATAAATGAATAACAAGAAAAGTTTTTGGTGCCATTTTATTTAGATTTTTTCTTTGAAACAGATAATCTATATGAAGCTATGAAATTTGTCGCATTGCTAAAAGAATGGTTGTAGAAAAATTGCATTGTGATCAATAGTCATTTAACTTTGCTTACAACTATTGCCTAATGGATCTTATTATCATTGACTGATTAACTGGCAACATGGCAAGGCACGTGTCCTTGCAATATTGCAGTCCGTGCAAACAAGAGGGGACTTTATCAAGGAGTAATTTCAAGGAGCCTGGTGTGGACCCCTGGGTAGTAACCTTTATCCTTTTTGTGAGCCTCTAAAACCTGATACTTATTTTTGATTCACATAAAGCCTCCCATTGATTTTCCCTTTCTGAATGGGAATACCTTAACGTGGTGAAAGGGTTTATTTATCGCCATGATCAGCAAAGCTGCACTAGTTGGGAACACCCTTACTAGCTTGGTTTGTTAAAGTCTCCCACTATCACCAATCAGCAATGGACAGGGTGGTAAAATGGCCAAACCCCAGACATGAATAAGAAACATGTCTGAGT
>NC_090745.1:11337222-11344722 GCF_036898095.1 Palaemon carinicauda
TCGCTAATTTACGAAAAACTTTCCCCAAAAGTAAAAACACTGCGTTTACGCAATACGCTTAAAAGTAATAAACATCAAATGATCTAATTATCTAACTAATACTTCTTAATCAACATCAAAATCAAAGACACCAAAAATTTTGATCAGTTTGAGCTGCCCCAATCTCCGTGTCGATAACAACAATAACAAGAAAGAATTTTATTGGACACAGCAATTACCACCATAAACTTTACAAATATTAATTCCAGTCTAATCACGTGTCAAAGCTTTTACCTTGAATGGCACAAAACAGAAATCTAATCTGATAGACCCCGCTTCCCTCTATAAAGAAAGTAAAGCTTTATGAATAAACTTCCAAAACAAACATCAAAGCCCTTTTTAAGAGTTACCAAAGCCCTCTTGAGCATATCTGTAAAACCAAAAGCACTCTTAAGTATCCCCTAAAGAATTAACAGCCCCAAGATATAAAAATGTCTCTTCCTTCCAGTATAAAAGGAGAGATCAAATAAGAGCTTATGATAAAAGTACCGAGAAGAGTTTATAAGGACTTTCTATTATCATCATTATTACTAGCTAAGCTATAATTCTAGTTGGAAAAGCAGAATGCTATAAACCCAAGGGCTCCCACATGTAAAATAGCAGAGTAGAAAAGGAAATAAGGAAAGCTAGAATATTGTAGCTGACGTATTCAGAGAAAAGAGAATGAGGAAAGTAAAGTAACATTCTATAAGACATACAGACAGACAGACAGACAAACTCCACATACTCCCTGGAAGATGAAAGTGATTGTCTATTCCTATTGTTATGGAAGCTACAGCAGCTTTCAGCTTTGTTAAGCAGCATCTTTGAAGTGAAAGTTGTCCTGGGGTCTGAGATAAACAACAGGGAAAATTAGAAAGGTCTTATCTATTAATTCCATCTCTCTTTGCAAACGTTTTTACTAATTTAGTAAATTTCCTTAACGAGAATAAATAAAAAAGTTGTACCTATTAATATATTTTCCCTTTATATCCTGTTGTACTAATTTACTAAATTTCCTTAATGAGATAAATGAAAAAGCCGTACCTATCAATATATTTTCATTTTTTTATTCTTTTTTTACTAAATTAATAAATTTCCTTAATGGGGAAGATTAGTTTGCCTTTGTTCCTAGGCCATTCTATTTCAAAATACAGCAATGAATGAATTTTGTTCAGATACAGTATTTTGATTTATTGTTTTTTTTCTTAATCTAACCGGATGTGATTGCGAGAACTCGTTATTTTTAGTACTCATTCTATTAGTTGAATCGTCTCATTGCTTGATTTCGAAGCCCATTCATATCTCGAAAACTATAAGCTGCAATACTAGAAAGATTTACTTTCATCCGCTTTCCAGACTTCAATGAATATCCGAAGGATTTGCTAACCTGCCATAAGTATTTGGTTACCTGAAAGCAAATCGCACTTATAACAATTATGATAAGTGAAATGTGACAAACTGAAATTCACAGCTGTGATTTGGTAAATAGAATGCAATAAAAAGTGCAGGTTCTACGTAACCATCTGGCGCAAATCAACTAATGAAAGAAATCATTCAAGTTTTCGAATATTTTATGACACTTGAAGCAATTGGATTTCCGGCCACAAATAGCTTTTATATAACGTGAATTTGCGGTGTTAAGGTATAAATTGGAATAAACTCGATGGGAGTTTCGACGTTACGCAACGACAGAAACGACTAACAGGGAACCCTGTGCTCTCTCTACCTGCGACTTAAAATATAAAGATTGTCACACTGGGGTTTGAAAAGGAGCTGCATCTCTTGAATGAAAGCACTTGCTGCTTTTCTTATTTACATCAAAGTCGTTAAATCATGTAATTAATTGAATTATGACGCCCACTAAACTTACCAATGCAGAACACATGATATTTTTGGAGGCATGTCGCATTTTTTGAGTTTGATTACAGGGAACATTTCTAGCATCATGGAAAGTGTTTCACTACCAAGATCAAATTAAGAGATTACGCTATAATAATTGAATTAGGTTATAGAGCAATTACAGCAGCAACTCTAAGGTTAAGATTTAATAATATACTGTACATACATCACCATTATTATTATTATTATTATTATTATTATTATTATTATTATTATTATTATTATTATTATTATTATTAAAACCATTTAAATTATTATCATTATTTAAATTATTAGAATTATTCTATGACAACAACTTTAAGAATAAATTCAATAATAATAACTTTAATTCTAATAATTTATATCAACATTGAATGGATACCAATTCTATGATTTACAGGGAGCAATGATTTTGCAGAGGAATACTCTTATCAAATCTAAAGGAAAATGGAAAGAAAATGCTCCACGTTTAATTCAAAATGAGTCAGCAAATATTCGCATAAGAGCTTCTATCTTAGGATGAGGTTGCTAGACTCACGATATTTTCTAGCCAAAGGTAGTGACGACCCACCACAGTCGACAAACAAAATATTACATATTTAACAATTTGCTTCTTGGAGGATTGAGACAACTGTGCCCAGACCGTTCAATCCCCTTTACAGGAATCGAGTCTAGGTCCTCTTACTGATGATATCTACCTGATTTTGGAGAAGCGTTGGATGAATAAAAATTAATCAAACTTGATTGTTACTTGATATTGTGTTTTTCATTTTAAATTCGTATAGTTATCAGTTCACTGACATCTCTGACACTGACATCTTAGCTGTTCAAGACATTGCCATCCCTGTGTGCATATGTATATCTCCCCTATATAATAAAGAGCAAGTGCCTATCTATCTATCTATATATCTATCTAAAAATAATATATATATATATATATATATATATATGTATATATATATATATATGTATATATATAAATATATATATATAAAAATATATATATATACATATATATAATTATATATATATATATATATATATATACATAAATAAATATATATAAATATATATATATATATATATATATGCATAAATATATATATATATATATATACATAGATAAACATATATATATATATATATACATAAAACATGTATATATATAAATATATATATATATATATATATATATATATTTATATGTCTATATATATACATATATACAAATATATATATATATACATATACATATATATATATATACATAAATATATATATATATATATATATATACATAAATATATATATATATAAATATATATATATATAAATATATATATATATATATATATATATAAATATATATATATATATATATATGCATATATTTATTTATATATATATATATATACATATATACATACATATATGCATACACACACATATATATAATATATATATATATATATTACATATATAACTGAAAGTACAATCTCCGACCCAATTCGTACACTGCCTTAAATCTTTAAGGGCTTCACCTGTTGCAAAAAATAAAATTGGTTTAACATCTTCCATGTCACTGTCGTATTGTAAAATTATGGAACCGTTCTCCACATTGGAATATACTCTTGAGAGGGATTGGCGGGTTACTGGCTTCAAAACGTCTCTATCCTCCAACATTTCGAATAATATATAAGAGTTTTCGCATTTCGGCCAGTGCACAGTCATTCAACTTTCAAAAGATCTTCGATTGATTGAACGCGAAAGCGTTCAACTTTAAATTAACTTCTATTTAATATTTGTATAGAAAGACAGAGACTGACCCTCTCTCTCTCTCCAGTTCTTCGAGTAAATGAATCCACAAATAAAACTTTAATGTCTGAAGAAAAACGTGGATGGCAAAGACTCTTGAATTTGCAGACGATTCAAGAAATCGGAAAAACTTCCGTTGCCAAGGGAAGTAAGGAAGGAAGGAAGGAAGGAAGGAAGGAAGGAAGGAAGGAAGGAAGGAAGCAACGTCTGCCATATCCGATTGCGCAAATAACTCCAGAAAGTTAAACTGGATCTATATTTGGATTTGCTTTTCGTAATCCTGAAGAGAATTTATCCAAAGATCATGGACACGGCATATACCTTCATATCGTACTTAAATAAGCGGTAATGGATGGAAGATTATAGCGAGGGCTAGACCACTAGTCCAAATGTTGAGCTTGTTCACTGCTGTGTTTCTGCTTTGATAGCGAAAGGGTGAGGCCAGGGTTACAGTGATCTGACTTGGGGATTGATAATCAATGAATACCATTTGGTAAAGCTTATTGCAGACGTTATGAGGCTCGAGAGGGCACAATAGGTCACGGTGAAATCCTAAAAGATAAAAGCAACAAATGCATCCGTTTCTAGTCCACTGCAGGGCAAAGGCTTCAGACACGTCTCAGTATGTTTGGGGTTTAGGCAAGCTTTCATCGCAACGTTGGCCACTGCAGATTGATGATGGTTTGAGACTAGTCTAATCAACCTAGTCTAAACCAACCTATTGGCAATTATTAGTATTATTATTACTTGCTAAGCTACAACCCTAGTTGGAAAAGCAGGATGTTATAAGCCCAAGGGTCCCACAGGTAAAATAGCCCAGCGATAATAGGAAACAAGGAGAAAATATACCACAAGAGAAGTAATATACAATCAAAATAGTCTCGAACCTATGAAGGGTAATACCCCAGGCAGGGTATTTACACGAAACTAATGCTAAAGAGTGCTTCCGGCCATAAGCCCTTTTTTTAATTAAAAAAAAATACTATGACATTAGTTGTGATTTATAAAATTGAATGTGACCTGATGACTTATGTCGAACCCACACAAAGGCTATAGACTCAGGGTTAAGGATAGATGCTTATAGTAATATTAACAATAGGATAGGAGGTAAATGTTCAAACTCACTTTCTGGTACACGTGATCATACTTCTGTTATAATTTGTAGGCATAAAAGAAGGCAAGACGATTTTCAAATAATGGGTAGTCTCTCGAAAGGCCAACCCTTTATTCATTTCACTTGGACTTTTTTTCTAAAAACCGATTATTGAGATGATTTTGAAATAATGGGTAGTCTTTCATTTTATCATTTTTTTTTTTTTACTTTACTTGGATCTTTTTTTTTATCTAAGAAGAAATAAAAAAAAAAAGATTATTGCTTAGTTAAACAACCATTCCTCTGCCACACCTCTGAATCTGTCGTGAGATTTCGTTGGACACATTTAATTTAATAGTGGTTTTATTGGTTTTTAAGTTTTCAGATTATCATCATATATATATATATATATATATATATATACACGTGGGTTTAGAGAGAGAGAGAGAGAGAGAGAGAGAGAGAGAGAGAGAGAGAGAGAGAGAGAGAGAGAGAGAGAGTTGATTGTCTTTTTCCTTAGAAGAAAAACAATTCCCCAAAAATTCTTGGAATGCCAAGAATTCGTGTCACCCTTCAAAAGGAAGCGACTTTATTGACCTTCGAACGAGACACTTCAATATTAATGACACTTGACTCTTCTTCTTTTTCCTCAATATCGTTTCGTCTTCCTCTTTCCCTTAGGAGGATTTAAAAAAAAAAATATATTTATCGCAAGGCATTACGACCTTGTATAATATAGACATCTGGAAGGATGGGGGAGGGTTGAGTTACCCCCTCCCCCAACGTCAACTTCATCGCTGGTCGTTATTGTTGCATTTTCCTTTTCTTCTCTTATCTTTTCATTATTTTTTCATTATTTTTCATTATTTTTTCTCATATACTGTTATCAGATGATACAAGTCGCTGGAATGAAAATGAAAAGGAACTCAGCGATGGGAAAAAATATCAAAGTTCTCCCAAAGAATAAAAAAAATTCGAGTTGAGAGGGAAAGTTCCGACTCTATATCCTTGATAACTTTGTATAGTTAAAAAAAAAAAAATACGCAATAAAGAAACATGTGAAGTTTAGCCAGCATCACTGAAAGATGAGGCATCATCACGTCACTGCTAAGAAAAGGATACTAAGACGAATAAGAGTCACAATCACATTTTGGAAATAAAACGTGGGAAGAAAGCAATTGAAAATATATAAAAGATGATGACAGAGCTATTATATATATGTATATATATATGTATATATATATATATATATATATATGTACATATATATATATAAACTATATAAACTACAAACTATATGTATCGATGACAGAGCCATTATATATATATATATATATATACATACATATATACATATATATATATATATATATATATATATGAGAAATTTTTGCACATTTAGACGTGTTTTTCATATTCAAATAAGCCATATATTTTTTGATACATTAATGTCTGGATTCTCTTAACGACCTCGGGATCAGAGCCCCAGGCAAAATCACACAAAGACAAGAGCTTGTGACTTAGCACATTGTAAGGGTAGAAGGGACTCTTTAGCTATGGTAAGCAGCTTTTCTAGGAGGACACCCCAAAATCAAACCATTGTTCTCTAGTCTTGGGTAGTGCCATAACCTCTGTACCATGGTCTTCCACTGTCTTTGGGGGTAGAGTTCTCTTGCTTGTGGTTACACTCGGTTATGCTATTTTATCTTGTTTCTGTTCCTCTTTTCTCAAGTTTTATAGTTTACTATAAATATGAAAGATACAATTTGATGTTTCTGACCTAGGAATATTTTGTTTTGATTGTTCATTAATTCTTTTGTTGTTTGTCTATTTCCTAGTTTCTTATCCTCGCTGGGCTATTTTTTGCTGTTGGAGCCCTTAGGCTTATAGCACCCTGCTTTCCCAACTAGCACTCTAGCTTAACTTGTAATCATGATAATAATAGTAATAATAATAACAATAATAATAACAATAATAATAATAATAAGAAGAAGAAGAAAAATAATAATAAGAATATATTATATATATTATATACATATTGTATATATATAAACATATATATATATATGTGTGTACATATATATACAAAATTATATAATATATATACATATATATAAATATATACATACACACACACACACACACACATATATATATATATATATATATATATACATACATACATACATACATACATATAATTTTGAAGAATGGCTGCAGATTAATAGTATAGAGAAGTATGAAAAATATAGGGAAAAATGTGGAAGTAAAGCACAAGGTACGTGAGGCAAAGAGGGCAGCTGACCTGAGGTGGGGTCAGGGACTGGGTCAGTCATATGAAGAGAATATGAAGTTTTGGAAAGAAGTGAAGAGAGTAAGGAAGGCTGGCGCTAGAATTGAAGAGACCGTGAAAGATGGAAATGGAAGGTTGTTAAAAGGAGAGGAGGCAAGGAAAAGGTGGGCGGAATATTTTGAAAGTTTGCTGAATGTTAAGGATAATAAAGAGGCAGATATAATTGCTGTTACAGGTGTTGAGGTGCCAGTGATGGGAGATGAGAATGAGAGAGAGATTACAATAGAGGAAGTGAGGAGAGCACTAGATGAAACGAGAGTAGGAAAAGTATCTGGTATGGATGGTGTGAAAGCTGAGATGTTGAAGGTAGGGGGTGTGACTGTACTTGAATGGTTGGTGA
>NC_090745.1:11349722-11355735 GCF_036898095.1 Palaemon carinicauda
GCCTAAAGTTCTTCGATTGACTGAACGAGAAGGCGTTCAACTTAAATGGACTTTTATCTGCTATTTGTATAGTAACACAGACTCACTCTCTCTCTCTCTCTCTCTCTCTCTCTCTCTCTCTCTCTCTCCAGTTCTTCGAGTAAATGAATCGATTAATAAAACTTTAATGTCTGAAGAAATACGTGGATGGCGAAGATTCTTGAATTTGCAGATGATCCGAGAAATCGTAAAAACTTCCGTTGCCAAGGGAAGGAAGGAAGGAAGGAAGCAACGTCTGGCATATTCGATTGCGCAAATAACTCCAGAAAGTTAAACTGGATCTATATTTGGATTTGGTTTTCGTAATCCTGAAGAGATTTGTCCAAATCACAGGGACAAGGCATATACCTTCATATCGTATTTAAATAAGTGCTAATGGATGAAAGATGTTAGCGAGGGCTAGACAAGTCCAAATGTTGAGCTTGTTCACTAATGTGTTTCTGCTTTGATAGCGAAAGGGCGAAGTCAGGGTGACCTTGATCTGACTTGGGGATTGATCATCAATGAAAACCATTTGGTAAAGCTTGATGCAGACGTTATAAGGCTCGAGAGGAGACAATGGGTCACTATGAGGTCCTTGAAGATAACGACAACAACAAATGCAGGCCGTTTCTTGTCCACTGCGAGATAAAGGCTTCAGACACGCCCTCAGTCATGTGAGGGGTTTGGCAAGTTTTCATCAACACGCTGGCCACTGCAGACTGATGATGATTTGAGACTAGTCTGATCGCTCAATGCGTAACCAATCTAGTATGGGTGGTCGTGACTAATATATTTTTGATGATCATGGCGATTATTATTATTATTATTATTATTACTTGCTAGGCTACAACCCTAGTTGGAAAAGCAAGATGTTATAAGCCCAACAAGGAAAATAGCTCAGTGAATAGAGGAAACAAGGAAATAAATGAACCCCAAGAGAAGTAATAAACAATCAAAATAAAATATACTAAGAACAGTAACAGCATTAAATTCAATCTTTCATATATAAATAAAATATACTAAATACAGTAACAACATTGAACTAAATTTTATATATAAACTATAAAAATTTGAAAAACAAGAGAGAGAGGAGAGAGAGAGAGAGAGAGAGAGAGAGAGAGAGAGAGCAACGTGCTCAAGTACCTTTCCATTAAAATTAGTACTAAGGAGGGTCAGGCAATGGCTACTGATGACTCAGCAGATAGACCTATAGGCTCCCCAAATGGCTTTGCTCACAAGGATGGTGAGGTTGCAGACACTACAAGAAACTATCGAGCTGGAGCGGTCTCGAACCTCCGACAGGTAATACGCCAGGCAAGAACGTTTCCAATAGGCCACCACAACCAGGTATTAACACGAAACTAATGCTAAAGAGGTCCTCTGTCATAAAGCCTTTTTTATTAGATCTAAAGAAAGTATTAAGACCTTTCATGACATCTGGTGTGATTTATGATTGATTGATTGATCAGGAGTTATCTGGTTATGATTTATGAAACTGAATTTGACCTAGGGACTCGGGTCGAAACCCACACAGAGGCTGTAGAGGATTAAGAATATGTGATTATCGTGTTATTAACAATAGAATAGGAGGTAAATGTTCAAAACCCACTTTCTAGTAAGCGTGATCATACTTAGGTTATAATTTGTAGTCATAAAAGAAGGCAAGATGATTGTAAAATACAGGGTAGTCTCTCGAAGGGCCAATTCTTTAATCACTTTACTTTGAATTTTCTTTTTTTTTGGTCTAAAAACAGATTATTGAGATGATTTTGAAATAAAGGCTAGTCTCTCAAATGGCCAATTCTTTTTTTTCTTTCTTTTTACGTTAATTGGATTTTTTTTGTTAAAAAAAAAAAAACAGATTATTGCGTAGTTAAACAACCATTCCTCTGCCACACCTCTGAATCTGTCGTGAGATCTCGTTGGACCCCTTTTCATTTAAGAGTAGTTTTGATGGTTTTCAAGTTTTCAAACTATTATCTTTTTGAATGAACATTGCATACAATTTTATTCTATTTTCTTAACTGTGTCCTTTAATTGGGTATATTTAGTTTTTAAACTTGGAAAATGGGACAATTGTGATCCATAAACGTATGTAGATCACACACAAGTTACATCCCTCCCCAGCCACTAATATATGCATAAATATACATATATCTCCCCTACCGTATGCACATATATACACATTATATATATATATATATATATATATGTACACCGTAGAGATTTATTTTCAGCTCTTCAGTTGGGGTCACGTACACTAGTGTTTGTATATTTATATATATATATTATATATATGTGTGTGTGTGTGTGTGTGTGTGTGTGTTTGTGTGTGTATATATTATATATACACACACACATATTATTATATATATATGGAAATGGAAGGTTGTTAAGAGGAGAGGAGGCAAGGAAAAGGTGGGCGGAATATTTTGAAAGTTTGCTGAATGTTGAGGATAATAGGGAGGCAGATATAATTGCTATTCCAGGTGTTGAGGTGCCAGTGATGAGAGATGAGAATGAGAGAGAGATTACAATAGAGGAAGTGAGGAGAGCACTAGATGAAACGAAAGTAGGAAAAGCATCTGGTATGGATGGTGTGAAAGCCGATATGTTGAAGGAAGGGGGTGTGACTGTACTTGAATGGTTGGTAAGATTGTTTAATATGTGTTTTGTGTTGCCAATGGTACCAGTAGATTGTGTTTGTGCGTGTATTGTACCACTATATAAGGGTAAGGGAGATGTGCATGAGTGTTGTAATTCAAGAGGTATTAGTTTGTTGAGTGTAGTTGGAAAAGTGTATGGTAGAGTAATGATTAATAGGATTAAGGATAAAACAGAGAATACAATCTTGGAAGTACAGGGTGGTTTTAGAAGAGGTAGGGGTTGTATGAATCAGATTTTTACAGTTAGGCAGATATGCGAGAAATATTTAGCAAAAGATAAGGAGGTGTATGTTGCGTTTATGGATCTGGAGAAAGCATATGACAGAGTTGATAGGGAAGGCAATGTGGAATGTGATGAGGTTATATGGAGTTGGTGGAAGGTTTGTTGCAAGCAGTGAAAAGTTTCTACAAAGGTAGTAAGTATGTGTTAGAATAGGAAATGAAGTGAGCGATTGGTTTCCGGTGAGAGTGGGGCTGAGACAGGGATGTGTGATGTCGCCGTGGTTGTTTAACTTGTATGTTGATGGAGTGGTGAGAGAGGTGAATGCTCGAGTGCTTGGACGAGGAATTAAAACTGGTAGACGAAAATTATCATGAATGGGAGGTAAATCAGTTAATGTTTGCGGATGATACTGTACTGGTAGCAGACACAGAAGAGAAGCTTGACCGACTAGTGACAGAATTTGGAAAGGTGTGTGAGAGAAGGAAGTTGAGAGTTAATGTGGGTAAGAGTAAGGTTATGAGATGTACAGTTGCCTCAAAGTATTCCTTTACCCCTTACGCTTATGTTTTATGAAAATAGTATGGTAACACCGCAATGAAAGCCTATTTGTCTTGTAACGACGGACGTGAATGGTCGAGCTATTGGTATGCCAGTGCTCCTATTTTTATAAACACTACTGTAGACAATATATAATGATATACGAATAATAGTTCACATTACAAGTGAAATAAGTTGCTGTTAAATACTTAGAAAAATAGTATAGTAACAGAGTAGTAATAATAGCAATGGTAAAAATCATATTCATCTCCTGATTAATCAGACATCGTCAACCTTCGTTACATTCAGTTGAGGCAGGCGTTTGCTGAAATCCAACTTTAGTTCATAGTAGATATATGGGTTCTTTTTCAGAACATAATTATTTGAATGGAAATATGCTTTCGATTTATATAATCCATCAATTTATAAAGAAAGGAGATCATAAACCGCAAATTTCAAGACCTATAAATATAATTTCATAAAGGCAATTATGATAGCCATTGACAGGTCATGATACGGAAGGCTTGGGGAAAAATTAATAGACAACCCGATGTATAAAGGAACAAATATATCCAGTGTATCATTCATATATATATATATTTTTTTTAATTGGAGCCACGTCTCACCAGAGTAGCCTAGATGGAAATTTCCTCTGGGCGGTTATTAAACTCGAGTCATCTGAGTAACAACACACCTTAACCACCCTGATGGTCTTTATATCATTGGTAGATATGGTTGCACACCGATAAAATCGTACTCATATAGATAAGAGAGAGAGACTGAACTATGGTTGGTTTTATTTTGTCAATTTCGTTGGTATTATCAAACAATACTATATAGACGTTTTATAATACCTTGATAATGACAACAGGGACTCGATTAGATAAATGTTGTATAGCCATGTCATTATATAATAAGATAACTCCGATATCCTTGTGTCTTCAATACTTATTACAATACGGTGGGGGTCTGAAACAAGTTATTGACGTCAAACTAGCTGTTTCACAGATCTCGTTCAATATGTAATATTTCCCTCCACATATGACCTAACAAAACATCAAGAAGGAATCATCAGTCGCATGTTAATTTTTATGAAAATAAATTCCATGATGATCATTCTCAGAGTAGTAAGGTATAAATTCATGACGGGCAGTTCGAGAATTTATCGGTTGTCAAAAGCCCACTTGACAACGGAATTACTTTGGGGATGTAAGTGCTTCGTAAGATATCACTTTTAATACTAAATATTCTAGATAAGATATTTAGCAATTAAACTTGCAACTAGATGCACCATAGATGGGTAGATACATAGAGATAAAGAGATGGATTGAATTGCTTTCAGTTATCGTCAGGTTTAGAATTTTTATTTTTTTTTATTTTACATTAACTTAAATGACTAAATTGCACCCTCAGTTGAGCTGGCCTTGGTCTTAATCGTTGGTAAAAAATAAAATACCCAAGTCTTTATTATATAATTATGAATTTTCTTTATTAAAATCAGCTGGATTCATCGATGAATTTATAGCACATATTCTGAAAACTATGTATTACAATTTTGTGATATTCAATGTTTAATCGCAATCAACTTCGTATTAACCTTTTGTTTTAGTACTCAAGCGATACTGGTTGATTGAAGCTTATTATTTTTTTTTTTCAGTTTCCATTCTCATAACATTCCTTACATTTGTGGGCAAGGGTTTAGTGAAATCACTATGGAAATAAATTATTTAATTCTAGTTATACAATGTTGAATTGTAAAAAAGAAAATAAGTAAACAAGATCGTATTTGAAACATTAATATTTTGTCCATCCACCATTATGTGCAATAACATCTTGCAATCTGTTTTGCATTGACGAGACGTGGTTATACACAACTTGTCGGTTGCGGCGGAACAGTTCCCAATCGTTGAGAACATGCTGGAAAAAGACGCTGGTGGTTACGCTCCTGACCCTCGCTCCCAGCTGTTGACGATGTTCCCCCAGACATTTTCGATCGGGTTCAAGTCGCATGCTTTGCTCGGCCAGGGAAGGAGAACAATGTGCCGCTGTTCAGCAAACCATGCTCGGACAATCCTGCCAGTATGGATGGAACAGTTATCTAAAAGAAAATAATAAACTGATTAATCATACTGTTAGAACAAGGTGAAGGAGAACAATTTATATTTCAATATAAATGACGGCAAAATAATGCCGTTTAGTCCAGCAAAAGGAGTCACAATAATGATTAATAAAAGGGCTTGAGTAGCCAAGGAGGAGGACGTGGGTGTTGTGTGTTGATAAGAATATTTGGTCTACTTTTCATGAAGAGGCAAAAAATACCTTGTAACAATTTCAGTGGCTTATTTGGCCGCTTAGTATTCATCAGGGAATGTAGATCAATGATGTTGATGTAAGATCCTTTACAGTTATAAAACTAATAAATCCAAGACAAAAGTCTTATTGAGTAATTTGAAACTACTTTATGACCATATCAGCAATGAGTTGATACCATATTTGTCAAGAAAGGGCATTCATATAACTAAAAAAAAAAAAAAAAAAAAAAAAAAAACAATGCACATACCTGCAT
>NC_090745.1:11356235-11376235 GCF_036898095.1 Palaemon carinicauda
TTTATTCCTTTCAATTTGCATTGTACCTTCGGACACTCCAGTAAAAACTTCTCAAAATATTTATTAATTTTCTCTGTATTATCAATTGTATTCCATACTTCTTACTTTTTCCACCATTTCCTATACTTGATACTAATTCAGAGTAACATCCCGAAGCATATCTCTTCAATTGTTTTGGTGGCTGATGTGGTAACGTTCCTAACTGGTGGTCGCCAGACTGGGGTTTGAGTCTCGCTCAAACTCTTCAGTTCCTTTGGTCGCTGCATCCTCACCATACTTGTGAGTTAATGATGCGGGGTTTGGGGGAGCCTATAGATTTATCTGCTGAGTCATCAGGCCATTGCCTTGGCCTCTTTGGTCCTAGCTTGGGTGAAGAGGGGTTTTGGGTGTTGATCATTATGTAATATGGTCAGTCTCTTGGGCTTTATCCTGCTTGATAGGGCAATGTCACTGTCCCTTGCCTCTGCCATTCATAGGTGGCCTTTAAACCTTTAAACTCTTACTACCTTCTTCTTTGTACTTATCAAGTAATGATCCCATTTATATCCATCTGCAGTAAAAATAAAGGTTTTTATGTGTATCACCCTGAATAATGGTCTCTCTCTCTCTCTCTCTCTCTCTCTCTCTCTCTCTCTCTCTCTCTCTCTCTCTCTCTCTCTCTCACTGACGATAGCATAGTCATCATCATCATCATCATAGCTGTAGTTCTAGTCTTTTTTCTCCTTTTGCTTTTTTCTTAAAATTTTTCTTCTTCGTCTCATTTCTCTTCTTCATTAATTCGAGATGACGAAAGGTCATTTCTTTGAAGGGACAGGCGAGTTGCCATGGCACATTTACTTGAAAGACTTTGCATAATGACTTGGGAAAGGAAGCAGGGAAATTGCCTCAGAAGTTCTGGTGCTTTTGAAGCACTTGCTTCCTGATGTAGGGTCTTGAGAAAAGAAGTTGAGTTCAAGTTTTAAATAATGTCAAAGTTGAAGGAGAAAAAAGAAATTGTTCTTTTGCCATAGAGAATATGGATAAGAGATACAAATGAAAAAGTTGCTTTAGATATAATGGAAGCGTTTAGAATAGTAAGATCGTCGAAAATAACTCAATCGGGTTTCGTGAAAGAAAAAATGTAACGAGAAGGATTGCATTACATGATTAGATAACCAAATATACTGATTGTTTAGTAGATTATCTTGCATAAACTGAAACAATGCTAATTTATTATTATTATTATTATTATTATTATTATTATTATTATTATTATTATTATTATTATTATTAGCTAAACTACAACCCTTGTTGGAAAAGAGGGATCCCATAAACCCAAGGGCTCCAACAGCAAAAGTGAGTAAAGGAAATAAGGAAATAGATAAAATAGAAGAGAAGTAATGAACAATTAAAATGAAATATTTTAGGAATCGTAACAATATTAAAATATATATTTCATATAAAAACTTCAAAAACCAAAAGGAAGAGAAATAAAATAGAATATTGTGGCTGAGTGTTGGACAAAACTGAATTGAAATGGAGATAATGGAATATCTCTCAAAAACTAAGACAAAATGGGAGATTTCATTCGGTGATGGGCATTGCCAAATTCATTTTTCTTCGAAAGATAAAGTGATAAAATATTTCATTGCCTTATTTCTAAACGATATAAATTTATTATAAAAACATGAAGGAAGATTCAATCAAAGAAAATAAAGATTTTTATTATTAACTATTGACTGGTTATATACGTAAAACTTTATTGTTTTTGGTAGTCTTTCTTTGAACCAGTACATCACAGTTCTTAGGAGTTCGACAAGCTATGGAAGCACGCGTATTCGTGCCCAGGGACACACGCACACACACACACACACACACATCACACACACACACACACACACACACACACACACATATATATATATATATATATATATATATATATATATATATATATATATATATATGCTCGAAATATGATTTCTCTGGTAACTAGTACAATATTTACTTTATCTTACTTGATTTGTACTCTCTCTCTCTCTCTCTCTCTCTCTCTCTCTCTCTCTCTCTCTCTCTCTCTCTCTCTCTCTCTCTCTCTCTCTCTCTCTCTCTCTCTTTTTTTATTTTTGTATACAATATTTGACATTTAATGAATTGGTAAATGTTGTGTGAAAATCAAGTGCCAGACCTTTTGAAATATGTATTGCAAAATTCCTAGGCCTTTGTCAACCCCGTGCAATATCTATGGTAATTCTGTAGAGGAATATTGCCATCCTCAACAAAAGGGGACGCCAAACGCACAGGAAGTAATCGGTTTTGATGTTTCTCTGTATCAGTCCGTTTTTTTTTTTTTTTTTAATTCTATGCTACTCTTTTTTTCCTTATTTTTTATTTTTCAAATACGGTTATTTTATTTTATATATGCCTTACTGAACACTCATTTGCATGTGGCATCATTCATAGGAAATACTCGTTATAATATAGATATACCAATGATTTTTTTTTTCAACTATTGTACGCGACCCGTGAGATATGCACGCAAACGCACACGCACACACACATAAGCAGACACGCAGATTCAACCCACCCCACCGTCTCCACCTTTCCTAGCTACAACACAGCAGTTGTGGTTTCCGAATGTACCTCTCGGGGTACCTCCTCTCACCAGGGTATGAATACTCTATCTCTCCACCTTACCCGAGGGACAGGGAGAGACCAAGTATATATATATATATATATATATATATATATATATATATATATATATATATATATATATATATATGAGAGAGAGAGAGAGAGAGAGAGAGAGAGAGAGAGAGAGAGAGAGAGAGAGAGAGAGAGAGAGAGAGAGACTTGCTCTTTATTATATAGGTTAAGATGAGTGTTTGTGTATAAGTTTCTTACTTATTATGGAGATGTCAACATGTTTTCAATATCAGTCTGTTATTGAGTTATTTATAAATTCTTCAAAAAATTCATTTCGTGTGATTTAAATCTATATGATCATACACTCCTTCAGAGGAAGTGAGCAGATATAAAAACATTGGGGGAGACTTTAACTTGGGATTTTCTTTTTCTCTTGATGGAATATAGTGTTATTCTAATAATGCTGAAAATAACAGTATGGAAATGTGCTCTGAGGCATTCCTGGGTAATATTAGAATATTTAGTACTTTGCCTTTTACACACACGCGCGCACACGCACACACACTCATATATGTATATATATATATATATATATATATATATATATATATATATATATATATATATAATTTAATTATACATATGTGCACTTTGAATTATATTTTTTTACGCATGCAATTAATATTTATAGTGTCTAAAATTCGAGAAAATACGAAAATCGCGGGATTCTCCAACCATGCTACAATGATTAAAATTTAATGATGTAATAACACTTCAATGCAAAGGTTAAAAAGATGAAAAATAAACTTCAAAGTACTTGGAAACACCACAATTAATTAACAAGTTTTGATAAATGGATAATGACTCTTAAAAACATCAAACTAATTAGGCAACAGTTGTGAGACCGTAAGCCCCAGAGGGGAGCTGGTGGAATCAGTCATGAGATCCTCTGAAACTTCGGGGATTTCTGAATAGATCTTGAAACTTTCCATTCTTCGTCATTTCAAAGAATCTTGAAGTTTCCATTCATCAAAATTTATTGATTAATTTTCCGAGTTTCCAGATATATCAGACCTTGGGTCACATCTGCCTCGTTGACTATAGCGATTGCAAAGGGGGCGGGGTGATTGTGCGGATTTGCGGTTCCTCTTATTATTATTATTATTATTATTATTATTATTATTATTATTATTATTATTATTATTGCTTGATAAGCTACAACCCGAGTTGGAAAAGCAGGATGCTATAAGCCTGATGGCTCCAACAGGGAAAATAGCCCAGTGAGGAATGGAAATAAGAAATAGATAAACTATAGACTGTAAGAAGTAATGAATAACAATAGAAACTATCTAAAGATCAGTAAAAACGTTAAAATAGACCTATCATATATAAACAATGAAGAGAGATTAGTGTGCCTTGGGGTACCCTCAAGCAAGAGAACTCTAACCCAAGACAGTGCAAGACAATGGTACAGTAAAGAGGCTATGGCACTTCCCAAGAGTAGTGAACAATGGTTTGATTTTGGAATGTCCTTCTCCTCGATGAGTTGCTTACCATAAAATCACTGGTGTCACTGGAGTCAAAGTGTCGAGCTTTTTATAACATAATTATAAGCTTGACGTCATTGATGCTACGTTCCTGTCAACTCACGAATTGTAAAAGGACCAATAAAAAAAGTTTGGCAATTTATTTTACAAAATCTTTCTTTCCTTGTTTTTATGATTACTTATTCGCTCATTTTTAACGTAATAAATGTGAAAATTGTTGGACCAAATATTGAATTTAAATGTATCATTGGCAGGGATGCATATAAGATATATATATATATATATATATATATATATATATATATATATATATATATATATATATATGCATATATATATATATATATATATATATATATATATATATATATATATATATATATATATATATATATATATATATATATACGTGCAGACAGATAATGAAACGTCGACATATGGGTTTTCTTCATTTATTACAAAAGAGGTTCGTTCGTAAGTACACATTACTCAACCGCCCTTTCAGGTGAGGGTCTAGTCAAATCGACTGCTCACTGGCAGCTAACTACTGCCTTCTTTATCAAAATGCAGCCATTGCAAAACATGCAGACACATAGGTTTTTGTGGAATACTGATGAATATTGAGTTCATTTACCTTGATATACAAGACATCTACATGCACGAATTAGGACATTACTCCCCCCCCTCCCAAGCTCCTCACTCCGGGAGGAGGTGCGCACTCGCCCTCACTAGTCAATGATATATGGAGGACACTCCAACCCCGAATAGGCATGGCATGTACTAAATAGAGACGCAACATAATATATGTATATATATATATATATATATATATATATATATATATATATATATATATATATATATATATATATATATATATATATATATATAGAAATAACCCAAAAAAGCAACACATCTTCCACCAAAAAAAAGAAATATAAAATGAAATGTTGCATGTAAAAATGTACCCAAAACAATATAAATAATTCCATTCATTTCTTCTTAAGACCTCTGCAACCAAAACACAGAATACCCAAAGTGAAAAAATAAAAAAAAAACATAATATTAGGTCTACATAACCCTATCAATAACCTCCCTATGGTTGCGTGCAATACGGGCTTCTTGGGCGGGACAGGGGTAGGAATAGATATTCCTTCATCCCTCGATTTTACTTGTCCGTATTTACGGCACAATTTCGCAACAAATCTCACTACCACCGTTTCACGATTTATTTAAATCACTACAACACTTGCACTTGCAACTTTCAACCGGTGGCCACTATTCGTTTTCCTTCTCTTATAATATTAAGTATAAGGTATTCACATCTACACATTCTCTAACACTGCCTATCCTCAAGGCTGAACTTTAATCCCGCAGCCACTTGCCATTTGGGAACCGCACCGGCCCCAGCAACCAGGAATCATATAAATACATGAATAATACAGCATCTGCCTGACGGATCTCACTTGACCTATTTAACCTCTGATTGTTTTTAGGTTCACTCAACAATGTTATACGTATTTCCATTTAGCATCAACTTAACACATTATTATCATCACCTTTATTTAAAACACGTTGAAAGAAGAAATGAGGTCTGTTCAAACAAAAACAACAGCAAAGGAAAAAAAATCTACTCATCAACTCGAGGGATGTCACGTATGCAGGGGTAAGGAGGAACACTTTTGTGCCTGATGATGTTCAGACACTGCGCCATTAACAATGCTTTGTATCACAACTGTGTTAGACAACCATCTTTACTCGGTACGGACCCAAATATGCTGGCTCTAGTTTGTGTTTCCTAGGTTGTAATCGTTTCAAATACGCACGATCGCCCGCAAATACTTTTACCGGTGCGGTTTTGAACCGACCATCATACTTTGAGCTGTGATTTTCATTAGCTCTTTTCAAACACCTTTCAGTGGTGTTCATTACTCTGCTCAATAGATTTGATAAATATACACGGTATTGCTCAGTTGAATAATTTGGCAATTGTTGCGAATTAACGAGAACCGTATATGGTAACACAGGATCCTGTCCATACACTAAAAAGAAAGGCCTGTTCCTGAACAAAGCTTAATATGCAATGTTCAAAGCTAGCTCAGCTGTAGGAAGCATGGCGTGCCAATGAAGGGTGTCATCAGCCACTAAGTAACGCAAAATTCACACTACTTCTCTATTATGTGACTCTACTAAGCCATTTGTTGAAGGCCTATATGCGGTCACTGAAAATTTTTTAATTTTCATCAAGTCCGTGACCGATTTCACCACTTTATTTATGAATTCAAGACCATTATCACTTATCAAAATTTTCGGGTAACCAAACTTAGTAATGAAAGAGCACAGCGCCTGGGCTAATGAATTTGCATATTTATCCAACATTGCGTAAGTATGAGTGTACCGAGTAAATGCATCCACAAATACACATATATACTTATGTTGTGTTAACCTAGTAGGAAATGGTCCTGCTACATCCATATGCGCTCTATAATATTTAATGGGAACAACCGGCCACTTTCTTGCTTGTGGTACAGTGTTTTTATGTTCTTTGAAACAGTTACAAGCATGACAACCTTTTATATAATTCTCTATAGACTTTTTCATTCCTAACCAAAAGAAGGATTCACGTGCTCTCCTTAATGTTCTATCAATCCCTAAATACCTGCATATGAACTTGCATGTACAATGTGGAAGGCTCGTTTAATTAAAGAGGGAGGAAGAACTACCCGTGCACAAAATTCCCCTCCCCTCTTCTCGTAATCACAATATAAGACATCATTTTCAATAAAAAAATTTCTCAGAGGCACATTCAGAAATGACGGATAACTCTCTGATTTCTCTTTAATCACTGCTCGCACTCTTTCCATCCATTCCTCTTTTTTCTGTCCCTCTCGGGCTTCTTTTATGTCCCAACCTCCCAAGTCAATCAAACCTGCATCATCAAGGCATTCATTCTGGACACCCCTGGTCATGTCCTCGGTCATTCACATATATTCCCGTTAGCCGTTCGTATCTCTCTCTCTCTCTCCCTCTCTCTCTCTCGCTCTCCTGAGTCGACTCTCTCTCTCCTGTCTACTGCATTTGCATCGCGAGAACTCTCATCCTGTTCTCTATTTCCTCTATTTTGATGGGGGTCTTCACTAATTTGGTTACGTTCTTCGTTCCTCTTTTGTGCCCTAGTTGTTACTCCTATTACTGCACTTCTAGAGAGAGCATCAGCTACCTTGTTAGCTTTACCTTCTATGTGGTGAAAACCCTTTATATTAAACTCTAACAATCTGTCAATCCATCTTGCTTGACGAGAGGTCAAATCATTTTTATAATACAAATCACGTAAGGAGCGATGGTCACTTTGCAACTTAATCAGCTGACCTAATAAAAAGAACCGATGCCTCTCTAGAACCCAAAGAATAGCCAAAGCTTCTCGATCGAATGTACTTTAATTCTTTTCTGCCCCTTTTAACTCCCGGGAAGCAAAACAAATGGGTCTTTCTCTGCCTTTATCATCTCGTCGAGAAACGACGCCACCAATAGCTATGCTACTCGCATCTGTTGTCACTAAAAACGGGTGATCAAATCTAGGATATGCGAGTAATTCATTGCTAGTTAAGGGAGCTTTCAAATGGTTAAAAGCCCTTTCTTCTTCCTCTCCCCAATTTATTACTTTTTGTTTCTTTAAAGCATCTAAGGGTCTCGCTATCTCTCCAAAACCTCTTATGAATTTACGGTAATACCCAATGAGCCTAAGGAACCCAGCTACTTCCCTAGAGTTACGTGGCCTGGAGATATCATCTAAATAAACAAGAACATTATGGCCAATTAAGGGCGACAAAACCGCCATCATTACTCTAGAAAAATGACTTGGAACATTTTTAACACCAAAAGGAAGAAAATTAAACTGAAATAATTGATCGTTAGCTATAAATGCCGTTTTACATTTACCGTCTTCCTAAAGGGGTAATTGATAGTATCCAGATTTTAAATCGACAGTTGTAAAATATTTGCTATCCCGTACTTTCACAATTAATTCTTCGATTGAGGGCAAAGGGAATGCATTATCATTAGTGACTGCATTCAATTTCCTATAATCAACACAATCTTACCGAGCCATCCTTTTTCCTAACAGCTACAATTGGAGAAGCCCAGGTGGATTCGCTCTCCCCGATTATCCCTTGTTCCCTTAATTTATTAATTTCCCTTTCTGTCTCTCCCGGGAAATGAATGGGGACCTCATAAGGCCTTGACCTGATCGGCTCCGCCAGCCCGGTTTCAATGCTAAAGGGAAATCGATCAATCCTCCCAGGTGGCTCATCTCCAATTGCAATTATATTGGAATAATTATTGACAATATCACTAACTACAGGCTGATATTCTGAGGGACATAATTTTCGCGCTGGAGTTGTGGCTCCCTACTTCCCATTATAAGCAATTTCACATAACTCTAATTCACACACAGAATCACTTCCTAAAATAACTCTTTTATTTGACAAATTAACTATCGTTATATCAGCTCTGTTCTCTTTAATTTCTGTCAAGCCCTCTAATATCATATGGGCCCAATTGCCATGGGGGTTTAACAACTACTTTGGTTCCTTCCCCAAGAGGGCGACACGGGGTCACAGATATACTCGTAAGGGTCTGGGGGGACAACACTTCTCCACTATCAGGTACAGCTGTTACCGTACTTAAATGTCTCTCCGAGCTAACACACGCACTTACTGTCTCATGACTTTCTATCGGCAAAATGTACCCTCTTGCTTTTACTGTTATTGTATCTTTTCCCCCAAAAATGCAAATTTGATTATTAGATATAAAGTCTATTCCAAGGATAGCCTCGATTCCTGGAATTCCCAAGGTGGGCAAGACCAAAAAATCATGTGTGAACTTCACAGACCCCACCTCAAACTGGACGATTGATGTATGGTTTATGTGTAGTTTATTTCCTCCTGGTGTGTCAAGAACAATGGATGCCGCTGGCTGTGGTGGAATTGAGGAGATTTTTTTTTTCAATCAATGAAACACTGGCTCCCGTGTCAATCAGCGCTCGGATGGAGGTCGATCCTAACTGGTAACATTCCCAGCTGGCCATTACGAGATATGGGGCATGGGCCGACGACCTCAGCTGCCATGTCGCTGCCCCCTGGTCCTCTCCCTAGTACTGCGGGGGTGAGGTCGGGGGTACCGATGGAGGTCCCAGTGCCTGCTCTGTCACTGCTTCCTCGGCTACTGCTTGTGATGTCATGTGGGGGGCCATCGAACTCCCTCGTCTCCCCCTTCCTGTGTTCCCTTTTCCTCGGACGTTGGTCAGGGGGAGGTGTGCTTGCAACCCAGCCCGCCCGCCCTGTGTGTTTTTTGCTGGGCACTCTCAAGATAAATGACCGTAGGCCTGACAAGTGTAACAGCGGGGGGCTCCTTGGGTGGGGTACTCCATTCGTCGGTGCCCCTCTCTCCCATAGTGCCAACATCTGAAGACTGCTAATCTGCTGACTGCATTCCCTCTTACCTCTCTTCCGGGGTCGACTTCCTCTCATAGCTGCCAACTTCTCGGAATCGGCCCTGTTATTCCCAGTCCTTTTATCTTCTGGCTAAACTGTCTAAAATGCTTTGTATCGCACTCACTACGTCTGCTAACGAGCGATTGTCATTGAACAAATAACCACATAAATACGGGTTTACTAATCTGCGAATATGTATACGGGCAATTGCCTTTTCTGGGAGATTGGCACTCCGGGTACCAAACGAATCGCAATCCCGAAAAATGCGAGTTGCAAAACTAAGAACGGATTCACCTTCCCGTATTTTGGGTTTGTAATTTTCTTTTAGGTCTCCCTTTCTGGCATCAGGCAAGGCATACATCTCAATTAAACGTCGTTTTATTTCAGTATAACTTCTTAAACTTTCTTGTGGCCAACACATTACTTCCATTGCCGGAGCATCTTTCAGGACACCCGTTGAGATACTACCGCTAGAGAGTTATGGGGTCTTTTGACTGGCCAGACAGTACTACATTGGATCCTCCTCTCTGGTTACGGTTCATTTTCCCTTTGCCTACATACACACTGAATAGTCTGGCATATTCTTTACATATTCTCCTCTATCCTCATACACCTGACAACACAGATTACCAAACAATTCTTCATCACCCAAGGGGTTACTGCTCTATAATTGTTCAGTGCCACTTTCCTCTTGGTAAGGGTAGAAGAGACTCTTTAGCTATGGTAAGCAGCTCTTCTAGGAGAAGGACACTCCAAAATCAAACCACTGTTCTCTAGTCTTGGGTAGTGCCATAGCCTCTGTACCATGGCCTTTCACTGTCTTGGGTTAGAGTTCTCTTGCTTGAGGGTACACTCGAGCACACTCTCCTATCTTATTTCTCTTCCTCTTGTTTTGTTAAAGTTTTTATAGTTTATATAGGAGATATTTATTGTTGTTACTCTTCTTAGAATATTTTATTTTCCTTTTTTCCTTTCCGCACTGAGCTATTTTCTCTGTTGGAGCCCCTGGGCTTATAGCATACTGCTTTTCCAACTAGGGTTGTAGCTTAGCAAGTAATAATAATAATAATAATAATTATTTGAATAGCTTTTTCTTTTTCTGACCACCCATATGTGGCTACTTCAAAGTCTCTCAAAAACACTTCAATTGATTGAAAAGCTTCTTTAGGCCTTTGATCATCGAAAGGCTTAACACTTGCCTGAAGTTCTGGCAACTTTCGAACTACAATTTGCGAATCTTCACTTGGCTGTGCATGTGTACTTTCACTTGTGTTCGTTTGGACTTCGTTTATGTACAGTACGTTGGATATGCGGTGCTTGCACGCCGCTCCTGTTCTCGTTCCACCAACTGTCTGTTTATTAACTGTTGAAAATTATCAAACTTATTTTCCAATTTTCTAATTTACTGTCTATATTCTTCATCGGGACGCTATATCCCACTGCTCCTTCATTTTCATCTTCATCAGCAGCCGTGTCTGCTATGTTAGTCCTTGTGTATCTCGGCATCTTGAACTTTTATTTCACCGGTTCAAAGAACAACTTCACTCAGCATACACAAACAGACGTATTTTTTACACCTGACACCAATATGACCCGTGCAGACGGATAATGAGACGTGCATATGGGTTTTCTACATTTATTACAAAAGAGGTTCATTCGTAAGTACACAATACACAACTGCCCTCTCAGGTGAGGGTCTTGTCAAATCGAGTGCTCATCGGCAGCTAACTACTGCCTTCGTTATCAAAATGCAGCCATTGCAAAACATGCAGACACATAGGTTTTTGTGGAATACTGATGAATATTGAGTTCATTTACCTTGATATACAAAACATCTACATACACGAATTAGGATATATACATACATACATACATACATATATATATATATATATATATATATATATATATATATATATATATATATAAACACGCACTTGTGTGTTTGTGTGTATGGCTGTTTGAATGTGTATAATGCAGAAATGTTTCATGAAAAATCTGACAGTGAACAATTTAGTGAATATGCCATTGAATAAGCAATCAAGAAGATTAATTTTTTAATGCAAAACAAATTTGCCAATAAATGTTTCCTTTACTTAAGTGTCTCACTTCTTTCCTTCCTTTACACCATATTTCCTTTCTTGTTTTGTTCTCTCTCTCTCTCTCTCTCTCTCTCTCTCTCTCTCTCTCTCTCTCTCTCTCTCTCTCTCTCTCTCTCTCTCTCTCTCTCTACAAGCACATTCATAAACATTGAAATTTAGCCATCAATTGCAGCATCTCCCCCACATTAATCGTTATATTCCAAGCAATCCTCTCCAATCTCCATCCTCGATGCTAATTTTCCCTCTATTTAGTCTTTAATTAAAGATGGAAAAGAGAAGGAGGATCTCTAGTTTAGTTGAAAAACTGGTTTACTTTGTCTGGATATTCATGCAACCAACTACTCTCCATTTCAGGGCCCCGAAGGTTCGTTTTTCTCAAATACCTTTCACAGGTTGCAAGACACCTCCGCTTATTTCTGTTAACCTAACCTAACCCTACTCAACCTAATGCATTGTCAGAAGGTGATAGTCAGGGAATTCAAGTGTCCTCTATTCTCATCAAGACCTTATGCCTCTATCCTGGCTTTCCAATGTTTGCTACTCCACCATTTTCCTGTTATATTATAATATACTAGGGTACGTGACCCGTCAAAAATGACAGCAGAATATTTAGATAGATATGCACGCAGACGCACCCTCCTCCTCTCACCGCTGTATGAATACTCCCTCCACCCTACTCGAAGGATGGGGAGAGACCGAGTAATTTTATGTCATGGTTGTTTCATGTATGGCCATCCGCTAGGCGTAATGATATATATATATATATATATATATATATATATATATATATATATATATATATATATATATATATATATATATATATAGATAGATAGATATAGATATATATATATATATATATATATATATATATATATATATATATATATATATATATATATATATATAGCCAGACACTTGCTCTTTATTATATCCCATAATAAGGAAAATTGCTTTATCGTATTAGAAAGACAAGTATATATTACATATTTTCCCATTGATTTTACAGGAAGTTTGCAGAAAAAGGCAAATATATTTGTTTTTCACAGTACAACAAAGAGTAACTTTCTAACCTTTAAGTTTTTTGTTATTCTTTTGTTTTTAGAAAGCATGATTTTTTATCAAATGCCAAAGGATAATTAAGCATGGAAAAGTTTGCAACCAGACAATGTTTAATGTTTACTCTTTTAAAGGCAATGCATTTTGCTTTCAACACAAAAGTCATTGTTGATTTTTCCATTTTTTTTCTCGAAAACACCATTGTTTTTATAAAGGAAGAACGATAATTTCTACTTTTGGTGATAAAGAGAACGATTGTTTCAGTATACAAATTTATGTGTTTACAGTACTATTTACCTGAAAGGAATCATTCAGTCATTTACTCTTGTAATAACAAAGAAGCTATCTTAGTTAACTTAATTAGGAGGAGGTTATGTTTTCGCTGCTGTTTATCTGTTTATTTGTTTGTGAACAATTTCCTGGACAAAATTCGGTGCTATTATAGTATGCTATCTACCGTCGAATTTCTACTATAGTATGGTATCTACCACAAAGTATGTTATCTACCGTCAATGTTAATCCTCCTGTTTGATGAGGATTATCAAACAGATTACTTACCACCAGCATGTTATCCTCATTGGACTTTAATGATAGTTTAATAATATTTATTGGCAGGACAACATGGGTGCATAATTTTAAGCAGTTTGTAGGGTAGGGTAGGGTAGGTTAGGTTAGGTTAGGGTTAGGTTAGGTTAGGTTAGGTTATCAAGTCGGTAGCGATCCTCCTTGTTAGAGGCGGATTAGCAAGAAGAACGTATCCTTAGGGACTGATGGTAAGTATCATACTATAGTCAGAAAGGGGTGGTAGATAGCAAAATCGGCGGTAGATAGCATACTATAATAGCACCCAAAATTCTACTCATAGAGTCGTGAAAATTTCCTGTTGGGACGTGGAAGTGATTGAATTTTGAAAATCGTAGGTCAAAGGTCAAGGACAAGGTCGAGCAAAAGGTTGACCGAATTAACTCTAAACTTAACCCCAAGTTCGCACATGGTTGTCACATAGACTTCAAATAATTGATTCTTGGAAAGGCAAGCTGGTTTCGAGAAATAAGCTGCCATTGCGGAGTTCTGCACTCTGAGAGTGTTTTTATAGCTTGTAGATGTAATTGAAAATTATATCTAGACAATGTTATCGCAATGTACATATTAATGATTTCCTCTTGAAATAGAATATCTATTAAAATCGGTTGATGCGATTAAATAAAAAAAATATTTACTAAATGTCATCGTCATGAAAGCGTTCATAGTTTCTCTATATATAACAGATTATTTTACCTTCCTAATTCTGAAAATATTTTCTGCATATCTGTATCCATATTTCATAGCCAGCTTATCCATAGTTAAGGAAATATAAAATCTTCCAGAGTGAGAATAACAACCACACCACTTTATGGTAATAACACCGAGACACAAAATGAGCATTGTGGATATGAAAGAAAACTAAAGTAGAGGATATTCTAACAACTTATAAGAAAAAGATATGGGCATGGCCAGGACAGATAATGAGAATGACAGATAATAAATTGCCATTAAGATTAACAGAATGGGTCCCTAGAAATTGCAAAAGAAGGAAGGGAAGGAAGAGAAACGATGGATTGACAAGCTAAGAAAATTTTCTGTTATAGAGTGGCATAGAAAGACCATAAATAGATGCAAGTGAAAGGACGTGTTTAAGGTTTAAAGGTTTAAAGGCATCTCATGAATGGCAGGGGCAAGGGACAGTGACATCGCCTTATCGAGTAGGACAATGCGCTAAAGACTGACCATATATATATATATATATATATATATATATATATATATATATATATATATATATATATATATATATATATATGCATATGTATATATATATATATATATATATATATATATATATATATTCAAATAAGCCATATATATTTTGATATATTAATGTCTGGATTCTCTTAACGACCTCGGGATCAGAGCCCCAGGCGAAATCTCACAAAGACAAGAGCTTGGCTCCGGCCGGGAATCGAACCCTGGTCGGCAAGCTTATATAGACAGTGACTAACCCATTCGGCCGAATGGGTTAGTCACTGTCTATATAAGCTTGCCGACCAGGGTTCGATTCCCGGCCGGAGCCAAGCTCTTGTCTTTGTGAGATTTCGCCTGGGGCTCTGATCCCGAGGTCGTTAAGAGAATCCAGACATTAATATATCAAAATATATATGGCTTATTTGAATATGAAAAACACGTAAAAATGTGCAAAATTTATCATATATATATATATATATATATATATATATATATATATATATATATATATATATATATATATATATATATATATATATATATATGATTACCCCTCAAGCCCACTCTTCACCCAAGCTAAGACCAAGGAGGGCCAGGCAATGGCTGCTGATAACTCATCAGAGAGACCTATAGGCTCCACCAAACCCCCCATACTTAGCTCACGAGGATGGTGAGGTTGCAGCGACCAAAAAAACTATGGAGTTTGAGCAGGACTCGAACCACCATCTGGCGTTCACCAGTCAGGGACGTTACCATATTGGCCACCTTCGTCCTACAGTGGACTAGCATAGGATGATAATGATTATGATATATGTATATATATATATATATATATATATATATATATATATATATATATATATATATATAGAAATATATATATATATATATATATATATATATATATATATATATATATATATATATATATATATATATATTTATATATATGTATATATATATATTTTATATATACTGTATATGTATATATACATACATATATATATATATATATATATATATATATATATATATATATATATATATATATATATATATATATGTATATACATACATACATATATATATATATATATATATATATATATATATATATAAATATAAATATATAAATATAAAGTCAAAACAATTTATATATTATCTATTTTATAAAATTGATTAAAAATAATGCCCTTTTTTCATTATGAACATACTTCATGAGACCTGACCTCGCATGGCCAGGCAAAATCATCGTTATTTCGGCTGATAGATTTTGAGGGACAACATCGACAAATGCATTATATGCTGCTGACATGTTCTGCCAAATTGACAGGTTTGCATAAGGGAGTTTGCATTCGCCTGTCATTTTTCATTGTTGGTTTGTAAGTACGGTGGGTCAATAAAGGAATGAGATTGTTAGCGAGCTGCCTTCCAGTCTTCGGTCCGTTTAGAAATTGTTCGTCTGTTTGTTTTCTAGTTTGTCTCAGGCTTCTCTCCCACCGTTATTGGTATATAGTATGATGCGCCAATTTTGATTATTATTATTATTATTATTATTATTATTATTATTATTATTATTATTATCAACATCATCATCATCATCATTAGCTAAGCTAAAACCCCAGTTGGAAAAAACAGGATGCTATAAGCCCAAAGGCTCCAACTGAGAAAATAACCCAGTGAAGTAAGGTAATAAGGAAACAGAATAATGTGCCTGAGTGTACCCTCAAGCAAGAGAGCTAGCTGTAACCCAAGACAATGGAAGACCATGGTACAGAGACTATGGCCTTACCCTAGTTCTAGAGAAGAATTATTTGATTTAGGAGTGTCTTGCACCTAGAAGAGCTATTTCCCTTAGCTAAAGAGTCTCTTCTACCTTTACCAAGTGGGAAGTAGCCACGGAACAATTACAGTGCAATAGTTAACCCCTTGATCGAAGAATAATATTTCAAAGGCATCATCTTCCAGCAAACCTCTTCTCTCAATATCGTCTCGTTTGCTCGTCCATTGAACGACAATGAAGGGTTTGTGAGACGTAGTGATAGTTTGTTATATTTTTAGAGAACCCTATTGTATTATATGTCTGAACCTTCGAATTCCTTGGTTCAAATGAGTTGTGAGTGACCAGGTGGAGAACCGAATGTATTATTTGTTCAACTGGAAACCATTATTAAATACTTTTCTCTTAATGTTGGTTTAATTACGAGATGGCAGAAAATTATGAAAAGTCTGACAATTGGAGGAATGTTATCTTAAGGACTTCTTGCCATCAAGTAAATTATCGTTTTTCTGTATTGACTGGTTTGTTTTTCGTTGACATCTCAAAATTACGATTTCGTCATAGAGGAAATCCGAAATGAGTCTCTCTCTCTCTCTCTCTCTCTCTCTCTCTCTCTCTCTCTCTCTCTCTCTCTCTCTCTCATGCTCAGGACGGTAAGAAGTTATTATTGATCATCTTGCCACTAAGATTAAAGTTCATAATAAAAGCATAAATTAGATATGAAGTTATTTTGAAAAATTGATGGGTTTAGCATATATGTACTGTACAGTTGAACGCAAACTTCCTCTTTTCCAAAGAAGTGACCCCAGTCACTTACTTCGTGACGAGTAACCAATAATATAGTGTAGGAAGAGATGGTAGAGGTAGTAAGTTGGGGCTAAACACATGAAGTTGCCGCGCAGCAAGGGTGTGTATTGGTGCACTTCCTCAAAGCGAGATGTACCAAGAATTTCTGTCTCCAACCGTACTTAAAAAAAAAAACTGGCATTGATGAGACAATAACGTTTCACCTGATGTATTCACCAGAACATTTTGAACTTTTAAATCCCCTTTCATAGTAATTATCTGCTAACACGATTAAAGTCCTGCCCTTATTCATTAGTCACCAAATGTTCTAACATTTCTCTCTTGATTTCCCCATAATTATGTTATAAAGAGGAGAGGGACAGAGAGCAGGTTTTCGATAGAAAATTTTAATCCTGTTCAAAACCAGCGGGAGGAATTAGCACAACTCGATTCCAAGAGAACCATTTTGCGCTGAAATTATGATATAAGATTATATAAGAAGATCAAGATTTTTATTTGGATGTTGGTCAATGCAGGGGAAGTTTGGTCTTCGGATTGGTATCAGGACCAAGGAAATACATAGAATTAACATTTTGCAGTTTTTAATGGAAAAGTTCCTGCCTGGAGATAGCTGGACTGGGGTTCGAGTCCCGCTCAAGCTCGATAATTTCTTGTACTGTCTGCAATCTCACCATCCTTGTGAGCTAACGATTTGGAGTTTCGGAGACCTTACATGTCAACCTGCTGAGTCATCAGTAGCCATTGCCTAGCCCCCTTGGTCCTAGTTTGGGTAGATAGGGGGCATTGAGGGCTGATCATATCGATATATCCTCAGCTTGTTGGGCATTGTCCTGCTAGCTAGGTCATTGTCACTGTCCTTGACATATGCCATTCATGAGTGGCCTTTAAATCTTTGTCAGTCTAGGCAAGATTAAAGTATGGCCCTCATTACGGCCGTGAATCTTTCTGGAAATGAATATTGATGGTTGTTGACGAAGTTTTTTGGTGAATCTTTGGAAGTGCGCAACTTTGGGCTGCTAAACTTGAAATAGGCATAAACATTTATAGTTGCTGAAAAAACGAACAATCTCTCTCTCTCTCTCTCTCTCTCTCTCTCTCTCTCTCTCTCTCTCTCTCTCTCTCTCTCTCTCTCTCTCTCTCTCTCTCTCTCTCTCTCAATATATGTATGTACAGTATGTGTGTGTAAAGTTTATATGAGTACTCATGCCTTTATTCTTGACCTCATTAATTGTTGGTACCTATATTTATAGTCAGGTTGATTCGTGCAGGATATTTGCGATCGAACGGGCTTCCAAAGATCCCGTCTTAGCTCTGAACCACTTTGCCAAGATATATATACAGTATATATATATATATATATATATATATATATATATATATGTGTGTGTGTGTGTGTGTGTGTGTGTGTGTGTGTGTGTGTGCGCGTGTGTGTTTCTGTATAGTATAAATGATAGATACATTTGTTATATTAATTTACAATGAAAGAAAGGAAAGGAAGCAGCTTGTAAATCATGACCCGTTTCACCTTGTATATATTCATGATACCAAGAGCGACAGTGAAAGAAATTCTGCTTTGCATAAGACGAGGTTTGGATTTTAACGAAAAGACAAACAATTGGAAAAGGGAATTTGAGATGTGTGTTGGGAGTGACAAAGATCTCATTTGGGACTGAAGGCAATCCTCCAATGACGTTTTGCAATTTTTTCGATGTTCAATTTACTTTGGTAAAACATGAGAATGGTTCTATTATCAGTTCACACATATATTATTATTATTATTATTATTATTATTATTATTATTATTATTATTATTATTATTATTATTATTTTCCTGGTTGGAAAAGCAGGATGGTATAAGCCCAAGGGCTCCAACATGGAAAAATAACTCAGTGAGGAAAGGAAATAAGGAATTAGGATAGATGTATATATATATATATATATATATATATATATATATATATATATATATATATATATATAGCTCTAATGTTATTAAGTTTATATATTTCATAATTGTGTTTCGAATTCATACAAAAACTTTCTTTTATGAAACTGGATAATATTAGAATAGACCAGTTTTTATTTACACGACAAAGTTTTGACATGGTTGTTTTCCTCATAATTTTGGTCTGTCATTCTGTGGTTCCCTTTTCATGTTATCCTTATCTCTCTTATAGTTATATTCTTGTCTAGTATAATCACATAAGAAGAGTTCTTCATAAGCACCTTTTCTTGGAATATTGTTGTTAGGTCCAAACACTTTTTTTTATTGAATAGTTACAATGCATAAAATCAGTTGATCAAGTTCTTGTGGTATGTGTTTCTCTGCTCTTATCATTATGTGAAAAAAATTTTCTACCGCTTTTAATTTCACTTTTTAATTCACTAATAAGATATTTTTAGTTTCTTCTTCGATTCATAATTATCCTACATCTATTTCATCATTAATAATTTCGTGGCTTCATCCCCGCAAACCTCTTAAAAACATGGCAGTGTTAATAGATATTTTACTTCATTTCTGTGGCCACAATAATATTTTGCAGCCCTAAATATTAGTAGGTTTCCTATGTCGCTGAATATGAATTTAATTATAATTTCTGTGTATCATGCAATCTAAAATGGCTAAAGCCACGATCACTCAATTTTCAGGGAATTCATTTAATTTACTAGAGAAATTATTTATGTGCTCATTTCCTTGCCAAAAACAAATTAAGTCAAAATGCCTAAACCATTCCACATTGCTTGGAAGAATTTTTGTTTAATTTCCTGGTTTTCAAAACATTCCACGTTTGAATTGTATAGA
>NC_090745.1:11383735-11396235 GCF_036898095.1 Palaemon carinicauda
CTTATCCCTTAGTGGTTTTTTCCGAATTTATTTTCGATAAAACTATACTAGGGTGTTACTGTACCTTCCTGTTCCTGTAGTATGGTTCAAGAGGGACAGAACAACAGGGTTTTTTAGTCTGAGTCTGTGATGTCTGGCTTGGGGCTGAGTCCCCCTCGCTGACCTAACACAGACAAAGGGAGCTTAGCTCCCTTAGGTCACTACCGAAGGTTTCTGTGGATATGATTCCTTCTTTTGTGATCTACCAAACTAGTCCTTGTTGCTGTTCTCGGGGGAGGATAAGTTCTTTCCTTGGGAGTAGCAACGCCTTCCTTGCTTTGGTGCTCTGGGAGCTGGCAAGTATTGCTGGCCTTCCCCCTTAGATCTCCCTTAGGCTAAGATAAGTTTCTTGGCTGCGGGTGATCTGTCACTAAAGCAAGGTTGGCAGGACCCTCTTGTCCCTTCCCCCTCTTTCTTCGTAATGGCCGAGCCATTACTGTACTGTACGTCGTTCTACATCTGGACCTAGTATAGGTTAGGATGTGGAATTGACTCAGCCCCTTGCCGGCCGGCAGAGCTGCTGGCCGGCAAGGGTCTTATGTTTTCGAGTGCTGCCCGGACCTCTCTTGGTCCCTCATCCATGCCTGCCGGCAGAGCCAGACGGCATTGGTCAAGGAAGCCTGAATTACTTTCTCCCCTTCCTTATATGCACTCTTTCGGTTGCCGGGCTTGGAGGTTGTGTACACTCTTATCCCGGCATCCATTCTATTTTTCTTCTAGTGCTGTACCTGTCCCGGCTGCCGGCCTATGAGGCCGGCAGCCGGGCAGGTGTAGTCCTCTGGTTCTTTTGCTGCCAGCTGGCATCGGTCTTGTACCTTTGCCGGCCGGCTTATGTCAACCCTTGTCTGCCGGTCACCAAGAGTGTGGCCGGCAGCTGGGTCCTACCTTGTGTAGTTGCTGGCCGGCAGCCATTGCCGGCCAACATTGGCTGTTACCGGCCGGCAGTTGCTGCCGACCTGCACAGGCATTTGAACCAGAGTGCTGCCGCACTATAGCTGTTAAGTAGTATACTTTAAAGCTAGTTGTGGTGTGTGCCGGCCGGGAAAGGCAGGCCGGCACACATCCCCCTATACTGTACTAGTATTCTTCAGTATAGCATATACAGTAAGAAGAAAACTATGGTAAGGGTTTTGGTACAGCACTGTGTCTTCTAACACTATTGTGTTTTCTTGCAAATCCCTTTGCTGTTGCCCTCAGATAGGAAGCTAAGTTCTTTCCTGTCTATTATCCAGGATTTTAAAATCATTGCTTAGGTGTGAGCTCCACCTGTTTCCTCTGGAAACCTTGCATTGGTTACTCTAGAAGAGATAAACCATTTTGATTTTATTATCTGGAAGGTTGCAACAATGGGTTGTGAGGGAAACACAAGTGTGTGTCTTTCCTTTATGAATTGTTATGCTATACTATGCATATCCAGTGATACATAGTTCACTTGATACTCATGGAAATTTCTTCTCTTTACAGGAGGACCCTCCGAAGTGCGAAAATGTTTTCTGCAACGTCCGCAGCAAGAACCTCTGCGGACATGAGTGTTGTAGGAGACACGCAGCATGCGCTGTCTCCAAGGATGATCTCCAGTATTGGGACCCTCAGGTATGTACTGTATGCAATAACCTGATTACTGAGGCTTTTGATTCCCCTAGAACGGCGGAATCAAGGGATATAGCAAGGGAGAAGCTTCGTACTTGGGTAAGGGGCTTCAAGAAGAACACCTCTGGCCCTTATCTTCCAAGTGAGAAGATGAGGGCGTATCTTTTTCCCCAGGCATCAGCTGATGCAGTGATTCCCCAGCCTCAAGAGGAGATCCCTCAAGATCAAGTCCAGGTGGACGTGGAAGTCGCAGTCACGATGCAAGACATCCAGTTAGATGACAGGATGTCTGACCTGGACGAACGTTTGGAACAAGACCTCCTGGCAGAAGGTCAGGATGAAGTTCAAACCCCGGATGTCGTAGAGGATGAGGTCGACGAGGTGTCGGCTACTCCGGTTCAGATTCCGGAGCCTATCCCCTCAACATCGGCCGGTCTTCCAGTAGAACTGGGACAGGCCCTCTCTTCGATTGTTGGAATGATCCAACAAATAAAGAAGGAGAATCAGGAGAAGGCGGCTGCTATGGAACTGCGTATGCAGTCCCTGGCAGAATCACGTGGGCCCCGGAAAAGGCTCAATGTGAAAGACCTTCCCTTATGCTCAGATGCTAACCCATGGAGGTATGCTGAGCACATGCCGATGACGACTGGAAAGATCGTCATCTCGGATAAGCTGGGTTCAGTTCCCCTAGAGGAGGTGGAATTCTGGCCCAGCAAGGCATCATATCCGGACTGTTATGTCCGGCTGAGAAAAGAACCAGCTTCAAGGGAGGAGACAGAGCCGAAGGAGGTCATAATTATGGACCACGCTAAGGCTCAAGCCCTACTTTCATCCTCGATGAAAGAGAGGGGCTTCTCTAACTCGAAGTTAGCTGCATTGAGCAAGAAGCTCCCTTCTTTTGTGTCCTCTCCTGCTAGAGCCTTCCCCTTTTTACAGAAAGGGTTTGCGGCTGTCCTAAAGGCAGTCGAGGCCGGCAAGCCTTGCCCCTCCCTGGAGGAGTGTAAACCCTTGTCGCTGGCCCTGCCTATGGACCACAAAGACTGGAAGGATGTCCATCTGACATTCTCAGTGGGAAAGTTGGAGGCTGATATTGCCGGACGGCAATTCGGCGAGGACCTCCCCAAGCTGTCCGACTCTCTTTTATGAAGAGAGTTCGAGACAAAAGAAAGACTGGCTGCCTCAATGTCTCATCAGACTACTCTTGAGACGATGGCAAGTGACCCCAAGGTCCATGAAATGTTCATGGTAGTGGCTAAGTCTCACCTAGCCACAGTGACGAAGGACCTTTATAGCTTCGTCAAGGCAAGGAGAGCTTGCAGGGAGTTCGTGTTCACCGGGGCTTCGGTGAGACACGAGCCAAGGAAGTTAATCTCCTCCAACATTTGGGGAAAAGACCTTTTCCCTACCGATGTGGTCAAAGAAGTTGTTGATAAGGCCGCCGTGGAGAATAGAAACCTTCTCCAGAAGTGGGGCATGGCTATCAAAAGAAAGTCTTCCCCGGATGAGGGTCCTCAACCAAAGAGGAAGAATATGAGGACTAGGCTACCGTCTCGGCCAGCCAAGCCTTTTAGACAGCAACAGCAACTGCAATTGCCATTGCCTCCAGTGCCCCAGATGGTGGCACAAACCCCGACTACTTTTCAGTGGGTACCCCAGGCTGTGCCAGGTCAGTCAACCACATTCACCCCAACGTTCGAAGGACAGTCTTCTTCCTTTCGTGCAAAACCTAGAGGAGCAGCCAGAGGCTCGTCTAGGCGCCCCTCAAGGGGAAGGGGATTCAGAGGTGGTCGTGGTCAGGGAGGCAAGACCTCAGGACGGCAGTCCAAGTGAAACGATACTGGTAGGAGGGAGACTGATGAAATTTTGGGATCGCTGGACCTTCGATCCCTGGGCCCAAAGCCTACTCAAGAATGGACTGGGCTGGAGCTGGTACAGCACTCCACCCCCGTGCCTTCGGTTTTTCCAACACCCCACCCCCGTTCTGGAGGAGTACGTTCAAGAACTGTTGGAGAAAAAGGTGATCCGAAAGGTGAAGTCCATCAAATTCCAAGGTAGGCTGTTTTGTGTTCCCAAGAAAGACTCGGAAAAGCTCAGAGTCATTCTGGACTTGTCGCCACTCAACAAGTTCATAGTGAATTGCAAATTCAAGATGCTAACACTGCAACACATAAGGACCTTACTGCCCAAGAGGGCATACTCAGTCTCTATAGACTTGTCAGACGCCTATTGGCACATTCCAATCAGCCGTCGACTCTCCCCCTACCTAGGGTTCAGGCTACAACGGAGACTATACGCCTTCAGAGCCATGCCATTCGGGCTAAACATAGCCCCAAGGATTTTCACGAAGCTTGCGAGCGCAGCTCTCAAACAATTACGCCTAAAGGGAATTCAGGTAGTAGCCTACCTGGACGACTGGCTGGTGTGGGCAGCATCCGAGACCGAATGCTTGCAAGCTTCCAGTCAGGTGATCCAGTTCCTAGAGTACCTAGGCTTCAAGATCAACAGAAAAAAGTCTCGACTTTCTCCATCCCAAAAGTTCCAGTGGCTGGGAATCCACTGGGACCTTTTGTCACACAGTTTCTCCATCCCGACGAAGAAAAGGAAGGAGATAGCGGGCTCTGTCAAGAGACCTCTAGATTCCGAAAGGATATCAAGACGCGAACAGGAGAGGGTACTAGGCTCTCTCCAGTTTGCTTCAGTGACAGACCCAGTGCTAAGAGCACAGCTAAAGGATGCAACCGGAGTTTGGAGAAGGTATGCATCAAACGCGCGAAGAGATCTGAGAAGACCAGTGCCGCCTCGGCTACGTACTCTTCTCAGGCCTTGGTCCCAAGCCAGACATCTAAAGAAGTCGGTTCTTCTTCAGCCACCTCCCCCGTCGATGACGATTCACTCAGACGCCTCAAAGGAGGGATGGGGAGGTCACTCTCATCGGAAAAAAGTCCAGGGGACTTGGTCCAAGCTATTCAGGACCTTTCATATAAACTTTCTAGAAGCTATGGCAGTGCTCCTTACCTTAAAGAAAGTCTCCCCGCGTCACTCGATCCACATAAGATTGGTGATGGACAGCGAGGTGGTTGTGAGATGCTTGAATCGACAAAGGTCGAGGTCACCACCTCTCAACCAGGTGATGTTAGCCATTTTCCGATTGGCGGAAAAGAAGAAGTGGTACCTGTTGGCAGTTCACCTTCAAGGAGTCCGCAATGTGACAGCGGACGCTCTATCCAGGTTCACACCGATAGAGTCAGAATGGTCCTTAGATGCAGGATCATTCTCCTTCATTCTGAATCAAGTCCCAGAACTGCAGATAGACCTCTTTGCGACGAAAGACAACAAGAAGTTGCCCCTGTACGTGTCGCCCTACGAGGACCCCTTAGCGGAAGCAGTGGACGCGATGTCCCTCGACTGGAACAGATGGTCCAGGATTCATCTGTTCCCCCCTCACTACCTTCTGTTGAGGGTCCTCAACAAACTGAGATCCTTCAAGGGGGTAGCGGCAATAGTGGCCCACAAGGGGCCGAACAGCATGTGGTTCCCCTTGGCGTTGGAACTACAGCTGAAGTTTGTGCCGCTACCACATCCAGTTCTGACCCAGCGAGTCCAGAAGTCGACTGTCTGCGCTTCATTACAGAAAACCCGGACCCTGCAGCTCATGATTTTCTCGCCCTTGCGGTGAGAAAGCGTTTCGGGATTTCGAAAGCCAGCATAGACTTCCTAGAGGAATATAAGTGCAAATCGACTAGAAGGCAATATGAGTCATCTTGGAGAAAATGGGTGGCCTTTGTAAAGGCAAAGAATCCGCAGGAGATCTCAACAGACTTCTGCTTATCTTTCTTCATCCACCTCCATGGCCAAGGGTTGGCAGCTAACACGATTTCAGTGTGTAAATCTGCTTTGATGAGACCCATTTTATTTGCCTTCCAGATCGACCTAGGTAACGAGATCTTTAATAAAGTTCCGAAAGCCTGCGCTAGGCTCAGACCTTCAGCACCTCCAAAGCCCATCTCATGGTCTTTAGACAAAGTTCTTCATTTCGCCTCCCTGTTGAGCAATGAAGAATGTGCGTTAAAGGATTTGACGCAAAAAGTTATTTTCCTATTTGCACTCGCGTCCCGGGCCAGGGTTAGTGAGATCGTAGCCCTCTCGAGAGAGGCAGGTCGTGTTCAGTTCCTGGATGGGGGGGATCTGAACCTGTTTCCGGATCCTACGTTTCTCGCCAAGAATGAGTTACCCACCAACAGTGGGGTCCCTGGAGAATCTGCCCTCTGAAAGAAGATGCATCTCTATGTCCAGTAGAATGCCTAAAGGTCTATCTTCGTAGAACTTCAGACTTCAAGGGTGGTCAACTATTCAGGGGAGAAACATCAGGCTCAAATTTATCTCTGAATCAACTCAGAGCGAAAATCACATATTTTATTCGCAGAGCGGATCCTGACAGTACACCCGCAGGTCACGATCCGAGGAAAGTTGCTTCATCCCTAAATTTCTTTAATTGTATGGATTTTGAACATCTCCGTTCATACACGGGCTGGAAGTCTTCCAGGGTGTTCTTTCGCCACTATGCGAAGCAAGTAGAGGAACTTAAGAGATCTGTGGTAGCAGTGGGTCGTGTAGTTAACCCTACTGTTTAACTCTGCGAGGAACAGTGGTCTTAATTGGGACGATTAAGTCCAGGGTGAGTGTGTAGGTACATACTGTACTACAAACTAAATGAGGGCACCAAGTGCCTACATAGACTGTTCCTTCTTTCAAAGGTGAACCTAGCATAAGTACAGACATGTGTGCCGAGCGTCTCTAACGCTAATGTGATTGATTTGTAATACAGACTTTTATGACTTGATACCTCGGTATCTTATTAAAGTGGCGTTTAATGGTTTTTCTTTCAGATAAACAAGTTCTGTTTACTATCATACTTATGCTTAAAGTTTTGGGTTATCCTCTTTTATATATATATATATATATATATATATATATATATATATATATATATATATATATATATATATATATATATATATATATATATATATATATATATATATATATATATTTGTTGTTAACCTGTCTGTTTATTGTCTGTCAATAAACTTGTTCTTGAGAATCTTGCGTCTCTTTCACCTGTGTCAATTTATTGGTATAATTGAGCATTTAATTCTATGTATCTTATCTGGGATAATTCTGATAGAATTGTTCTGTTATGCAAGCTATGTTGCATTGGTTTATGTAGTCCCCTAATGGGAGGACTGTCCCATAAAGGGACGAGGGCGGTTTTATTAGTTTCTTCCTATGCGGATATAAACCTTTGTCCAATACAAGTATTGTGCGGATTACTGGTCAATATATATTGACGCAGTGGTTCTATACAAACTATGCTTTACTTAATATAGGGCGAGACCACTATATTAGCTTGCCTGGCATTCATACATAGGTATATGTACTCTTCGAGACTTTTCCAGAGTCTAGTAGGACTCTTCCCTGTAGGGGGCAGGAAGCTCTAACATAGTTTATAGTTAGTTGAAAAGATGTATAACGGTAACATCTTAGGTCTCTAGGTCTAGTCGACCGGGAAAAAATTACCTCCGGGGAGTACGACACGTTCTGAGAATCCACAGATACAGTAATGCTCTGGTACACTTCCATCAGGACGACATGGCTTGAGCCCAAAAAACAGATTTTGAGCGAAGCGAAAAATCTATTTTTGGGTGAGATGGCCATGTCGTCCTGATGGACCCGCCCTTGCCTTTCTAAGAAAGGGCTGTAGGACCCCTCCCTACATACAGTATCTGTAGCACCTTGTGTACGCTACAAGAAATACAGATGGCGCCAGGATTGGCGCCAGGCACGCATACGAATCGGAGTATAGGGAAGCCTTGGGAGCGGCTCCCCTTTTTCTTTCCCGAATTCGTATCTCGTCAATCACCTCCTACGAGACGAAATCTCTGTCCAGGATGTAGATTGCCATGTGGCGTGTCTAGAATACGTCCTCTGATATGTCGCGATATCCCTTTCACGAGGGATACTCGCTCCAGGAGTTATAAGTCTGGTACCTTAAGGTAAATTGTCTGGGAATATCGCCGTAGTTGTAATATACCCTAGGAAGCTACCCTATAGGAACTTCCATCAGGACGACATGGCCATCTCACCCAAAAATAGATTTTTCGCTTCGCTCAAAATCCGTTATATATATATATATATATATATATATATATATATATATATATATATATATATATATATATATATATATATTTATAGATATACATATACAGTATATATATATATATATATATATATATATATATATATATATATATATATATATATATATATATATATATATATATATAGAGAGAGAGAGAGAGAGAGAGAGAGAGAGAGAGAGAGAGAGAGAGAGAGAGAGAGAGAGAGAGAGAGAGAGAGAGAGAGAGAGGCACACTAAGTAACCAACATATAAGTCCATCGATTCTCGGCTTAAATACAAAAAGGTTATATCGATTCGTAGGTTTATCAATTCGCACAGGAATGAGTGTATGCTTAAATGCATAGTTTATTTATTTCCTTATTTCCTTTCCTCACTGGACTATTTTTCCCATTTGGAGGCCTTGGGCTTATAACATCCTGTTTTTCCAACTATGGCTGTAGCTTAGCTAGTAGTGATAATCCATTTAATTACCAAGGCACTTCCCATTTTTCTTTATTTTTTTTTTTGGGGGGGGGGCGTTAGCCGACATCAAAAAAGGAACAAAAGGGGACTTTTCCTCTCTTCGCTCCTCCCAGCATGACGAGGGATTCAGCTGAGTTTGGCTGGTACTGCCAAATAATAATAATAATAATAATAATAATAATAATAATGATGATGATGATGATAATGATAATTTTCTGGACTGTGTAATTAACGAATTTGCGTACATAGCATCAATCTCTTTAAACATCTGTGACCTAACGTAAAGGGAATATCACCTTGGAGGAAGCTACCATCTGCTGCTGGACTCAGTCTCAAGTCTATCTCGATTCCAATCAGGGTAATGTTCCTGGAGTGATTGGCAAGGTCTTGAGGTATTTCGTAGGGGAATCTTCCTCGGATTCCACTCATGAGCCAAATAGACGAGAAGGGCGAGGAATGCCTGAGGTCAGTTGCGTAAGGTCTGAGTGTTAATGAGCAAACAGCTGTGCACAGATCGATAGCCGGTAGGATGTAATGACAGGCAAGGCGTTGGTAATCAAGGGGGAAATGAGGAAGAGCGAAGGGAATAAGAAAAAGAGGGAAAAGCCAAAAAAAAAAAAAAAAAAAAATGTGATTGAAAAGGGGGAACAAATCTTTTTCGCGGCAGCCCTTTCAAAAATGTAAAACCCATTCAAAAAGTTACCTGCTACTCGGTAAATAGTAAAATAGGAGAGGAAAGAAAGACGAAAAAGAATAAGGAAAAATTTATTTCCCTTCATTTCGCATGCGAGCTGCTATGCAAGTTAATCCCTTTCTTCCAAAACTAATCCTTTGCTTTCAAAGCTAATCCGTTTCTTTTAAAGCTAATCCTTTGCTTTCAAAGCTAATCCCTTTCTTTCAAAGCTAATCCCTTTCTTTCTAAGCTAATTCTTTGCTTTCAAAGCTAATCCCTTTGCTTTCCAAGCTAATCCCTTTCTTTCAAAGCTAATCCCTTTCTTTCTAAGCTAATCCTTTGCTTTCTAAGCTAATCCTTTGCTTTCAAAGCTAATCCCTTTCTTTCAAATCTAATCCCTTTCTTTCAAAGCTAATCCTTTGCTAAAAAAGTTAATCCCTTTCTTTCAAAGATAATCCCTTTCTTTCAAAGTTAATTCTTTGCTTTCAAAGCTAATCCCTTTGCTTTCAAAGCTAATCCTTTGCTTTCAAAGCTAATCCCTTTCTTTCAAATTTAATCCCTTTCTTTTAAAGCTAATCCTTTGCTTTAAAAGCTAATCCCTTTCTTTCAAAGCTAATCCTTTGCTTTCAAAGCTAATCATTTGCTTTCAAAGCTAATCCCTTTCTTTCAATGCTAATCCCTTTCTTTCAAAGTTAATTCTTTGCTTTCAAAGCTAATCCCTTTGCTTTCAAAGCTAATCCCTTTGCTTTCAAAGCTAATCCTTTGCTTTCAAAGCTATTCCCTTTCTTTCAAATCTAATCCCTTTTTTTAAGCTAATACTTTGCTTTCAAAGCTAATCATTTGCTTTCAAAGCTAATAATTTATTTGCAAAGCTAATCCCTTTCGTTCAAATGTAATACCTTTCTTTCAAAGGTAATCCTTTTTTTTCAAAGCTAATCCTTTGCTTTCAAAGCTAATCCCTTTCTGTCAAAGCTAATCCCTTTCTTTTAAAGCTAATCCTTTGTTTTAAAAGCTAATCCCTTTCTTTCAAAGCTAATCCTTTGCTTTAATAGCGAATCATTTGCTTTCAAAGCTAATCCCTTTCTTTCAAATCTAATAAATTTCTTTCAAAGCTAATCCTTTGCTTTCAAAGCTAATCATTTGCTTTCAAAGCTAATCCCTTTCTTTCAAATCTAATACCTTTCTTTCAAAGCTAATCCTTTGCTTTCAAAGCTAATCCTTTGCTTTCAAAGTTAATCCCTGTCTTTCAAATCTAATACCTTTCTTTCAAAGCTAATACATTTCTTTCAAAGCCAATCCTTTGCTTTCAAAGCTAATTCCTTTCTTTCAAATCTAATCCCTTTCTTTCAAAGCTAATCCCTTTCTTTCAAAGCTAATCCTTTTCTTTCAAAGCTAATCCTTTGCTTTAAAAGCCAATCCCTTTCTTTCAAAGCTAATCCTTTGCTTTTAAAGCTAATCCCTTTCTTTCAAAGCTAATCCCTTTCTTTCAAATCTAATACCTTTCTTTCAACGCTAATCCCTTTCTTTCAAAGCTAATCCCTTTCTTTCAAATCTAATACCTTTCTTTCAAAGCTAATCCCTTTCTTTCAAAGCTAATACATTGCTTTAAAAGCCAATCCCTTTCTTTCAAAGCTAATCCTTGGCTTTTAAAGCTAATCCCTTTCTTTCAAAGGTAATCCCTTTCTTTCAAATCTTATACCTTTCTTTCAAAGCTAGTCCCATTCTTTCAAAGCTAATCCCTTTCTTTCAAAGCTAATCCTTTACTTTAAAAGCCAATCCCTCTCTTTCAAAGCTAATCCTTTGCTTTCAAAGCTAATCCCTTTCTTTCAAAGCTAATCCTTTGCTTTTAAAGCTAATCCCGTTTTTTCAGAGCTAATTCTTTGCATTCAAAGCTAATCCCTTTCATTCAAAGCTAATCCTTTGCTTTCAAAGCTAACCCCTTTTTTTCAAATCTAATACCTTTCTTTCAAAGCTAATCCTTTGCTTTCAAAGCTAATCCCTTTCTTTCAAAGCTAATCCCTTTCTTTGAAAGCTAACCCTTTGCTTTCAAAGCTAATTATTTGCTTTCAAAGCTAATTCTTTTCTTTTAAAGCTAATCCTTTGCTTTCCAAGCTAATCCCTTTCTTTCAAAGCTAATCATTTGCTTTCAAATCAAATACCTTTCTTTCAAATCAAATACCTTTCTTTCAAAGCTAATCCTTTGCTTTCAAAGCTAATCCCTTTCTTTCAAAGCTAATCCCTTTCTTTCCAAGCTAATCCCTTTATTTGAAAGCTAATCCTTTGCTTTCAAAGCTAATTCTTTGCTTTCAAAGCTAATCCTTTGCTTTCAAAGCCAATCCCTTTCTTTCAAAGCCAATCCTTTGCTTTCAAAGCTAATCCCTTTCTTTCAAAGCCAATTCTTTGCTTTCAAAGTTAATCCCTGTCTTTCAAATCTAATACCTTTCTTTCAAAGCTAATACATTTCTTTCAAAGCCAATCCTTTGCTTTCAAAGCTAATTCCTTTCTTTCAAATCTAATCCCTTTCTTTCAAAGCTAATCCCTTTCTTTCAAAGCTAATCCCTTTCTTTCAAAGCTAATCCTTTGCTTTAAAAGCCAATCCCTTTCTTTCAAAGCTAATCCTTTGCTTTTAAAGCTAATCCCTTTCTTTCAAAGCTAATCCCTTTCTTTCAAATCTAATACCTTTCTTTCAACGCTAATCCCTTTCTTTCAAAGCTAATCCCTTTCTTTCAAATCTAATACCTTTCTTTCAAAGCTAATCCCTTTCTTTCAAAGCTAATACATTGCTTTAAAAGCCAATCCCTTTCTTTCAAAGCTAATCCTTGGCTTTTAAAGCTAATCCCTTTCTTTCAAAGGTAATCCCTTTCTTTCAAATCTTATACCTTTCTTTCAAAGCTAGTCCCATTCTTTCAAAGCTAATCTCTTTCTTTCAAAGCTAATCCTTTACTTAAAAAGCCAATCCCTCTCTTTCAAAGCTAATCCTTTGCTTTCAAAGCTAATCCCTTTCTTTCAAAGCTAATCCTTTGCTTTTAAAGCTAATCCCGTTTTTTCAGAGCTAATTCTTTGCATTCAAAGCTAATCCCTTTCATTCAAAGCTAATCCTTTGCTTTCAAAGCTAACCCCTTTTTTTCAAATCTAATACCTTTCTTTCAAAGCTAATCCTTTGCTTTCAAAGCTAATCCCTTTCTTTCAAAGCTAATCCCTTTCTTTGAAAGCTAACCCTTTGCTTTCAAAGCTAATTATTTGCTTTCAAAGCTAATTCTTTTCTTTTAAAGCTAATCCTTTGCTTTCCAAGCTAATCCCTTTCTTTCAAAGCTAATCCTTTGCTTTCAAATCAAATCCCTTTCTTTCAAATCAAATACCTTTCTTTCAAATCAAATACCTTTCTTTCAAAGCTAATCCTTTGCTTTCAAAGCTAATCCCTTTCTTTCAAAGCTAATCCCTTTCTTTCCAAGCTAATCCCTTTATTTGAAAGCTAATCCTTTGCTTTCAAAGCTAATTCTTTGCTTTCAAAGCTAATCCTTTGCTTTCAAAGCC
>NC_090745.1:11401235-11448735 GCF_036898095.1 Palaemon carinicauda
CTCTTACTGGTTCGGTTTTTATTAGCTTATATATACCGATTTCATCTTATTTTTCAATTCTTCTCTATTCTATTGTCTACCTTTTCCTTCTGTCTGGTGGAGGCAGCGAATACAAAGAGCTGGTAAGATGTAAAGCATTGGTGATAGATAAGAAAACAGAGGAATGTCACTAGAAATATGGAAATAGATGTTAGACCATTAATACCAAGAGATATAACAAGTCTGAATCGAAGGTTAGACACTTTTGCTGAGATAAGAGTGAAAGTAAAACCACCAGCTTTATTTTAGAATTATATTTATCTAGGTGAGTTTCAAGACCTTGTAAGATGTAAAATGGTTGCCCGAATACAATCTTATTTCCCACCGTTATCCCTACATTAAGGGATCGGTTGCCTGATACACCCTCTCCAATGCCTTCTATCAAAGGCATCCTCTTCTCTCCTTATTAACCTTCACTTTGCCTCGCCCTCTAATTATCTGCCTCCCTTTTGATCTCCCCATCCCTAAAGCCTGCCTGACACTTGCGCGCATTTTTGCCACGCACTGGCACGCACTGGGTTTTTTCCCGCACTGTTCACAACCAGTTCACGACACGTTCACGCATAGTTCACGACAAGTTCATGCCACGTTCACGCCATGGCACGAATTGGCACGCCTAGTTCACGACAAGTTCACGACACGTTCACTCATCTTTCCGCATCATTCCGCATCGTTCACTCATCATTCACGCCAGTTCACGAATTGGCCACTCCATATAAAAACGGGGCTTCTCCACCCCGAGGACATTCTTGGATTGGCTTCGGAAGAGACAACAATGCTTTCTGTCAGAGACACCATTGCATTTAGGAGAAGAAACCTATCTTCTTCGTTTGTATTTTTTGTTGCCCTTTATTTTTGTTTCAATAAGAAAGCATTTGATTTACATATAAATAGCAGACATAAAATATGTACAAGTATCAAGAAAGCATTTTATTTTAACATTAAAAGCAGCAAACATGAAAAGTTTTTAGGCTGTTGATTTTAAGGTAATAGGGAAAAAAGTGTGTTGAAATAAGAAATCATTTTATTTTTACATTAAAACAGCAAACAGAAAAAAAAAATTTTCTCTTCATTTTAAGGTAATAAAGAAGAATAAGTATGTTGATGAAATAAAACATCATTTAATTTTTACATTCAAACAGCAAACTTAAAACTTTCTTGGGTTTATTTTTCAGTTCATTTTTATTTAAAACAAAAGGTTTGGGTCTTGATTGGTAATAGAGGAAAGTAAGTGTGTGCATGAAATAAGACATCATTTTATTTTTACATTCAAACAGCAAATATAAACAATTATTAGGTTTATATTTTTCTTTCCTTTTCATTAATTTTTTCGTTTCCTTTTTGTCTCTTCATTATAAAGTTATAGAAATAGTTTGAAATAAGAATTTTTTTTTTCACATTAAAACAGCAAATATAAAAATTTATTAGGTTTGTTTTTCTTTCCTTTTCATTAATTTTTTGGTTTCCTTTTTGTTTCTCTTCATTATAAAGTTATAGAAATAGTTTGAAATAAGATTTAATTTTTTTTCACATTAAATCAGCAAATATAAAAATTTATTAGGTTTATTTTTCTTTCCTTTTCATTAATTTTTTCGTTTCCTTTTTGTTTCTCTTCATTATAAAGTTATAGAAATAGTTTGAAATAAGATATAATAGTTTCTCTTCATTATAAAGTTCACGCCACTTCCCGCATCGTTCACCCAAGTTCACGCCAGTTCCCGCACTGTTCACTCCAGTTCACTCCAGTTGGCGCATCGTTCACGACTATTTCACGACTATTTTTCAAAGTTCAAAGTTCTGGGCATGCATGGCATGCATGCCACGCATCGTTCCCGCACTGTTCACGACAATTTCACAACTTTTTCACGCGAGTTCGCGCATCAATGCGTGCCAGTGCGTGCCACAAATGCGTGCAAGTGTCAGATACCCTTAACAGGTTCCTCCCAAGGCCTCTTCACTCTCTCTCCACCACCCATTCTCAACACATGCCCAAACCATCTCATTCGTGACATTCTTATCACCTCTCTAATAATTACTACACCTGCCTTTATTCTTATTTCATCTTTTTCCAATCTTGGTGTTGTTTAAATCAATAGTTCGTGAATGTATCGAATAAGGTGAGAAAGTAGGTGGATAATGCACCCAACCTAGAACAGTTATGGAGATGTAAAGCTCATTTATAATGCTTATATATTCAATCATACTTCATCATTTATTTTTTTTATATCAGAAGATTTATAATAAAATCATACGACTATTTTTGGCAATAATTCCAGAATTGGAGAATTTCCACTGGACTTCCAAAGGTGACGTCATAGACATTTCTCAGCCATGCAGAGGCTTTAATATCTTTTTCTTCTCTGCCTTTTGAAAAGAATTGGTCCACACCTCGATGACTAATGGAAAGCCGTTATCAGAACGCTTTCTATTCTGTTGATTCCAGACTTTGAAAACTGGAAGGAATCTGGAATTATTATTATTATTATTTTTTTCTTTTTTTACAGAACTGGGTGTTATATATATATATATATATATATATATATATATATATATATATATATATATATATATATATATATATATATATATATATATATGTGTGTGTGTAGATATATATATATATATATATATATATATATATATATATATATATATATATATATATATATATGTGTGTGTGTGTAGATATATATATATATATATATATATATATATATATATATATATATATATATATATATATATATATATATATATATATATATATATATATATATTTTATATATATATGTGTAGATATATATATATATATATATATATATATATATATATATATATATATATATATATATATATATATATATATGTACTGTATATATATGCACAAACCTTTTCTGAGTGGGGTTACCTTGACGTAATGAAAGGGTTTACGTAATGCCATGACCAGCAAAGCTGCGCTAGTTCTCAAAATATTTTATTTTAATTGTTTAGTGCTTCGCCTGTGGTTTTTTATTTCCTTGTTTCCTTTCATCCCTGGGCTATTTTCCCCTGTTGGAGCCCTTAGGCATACAAAATCTTGCTTTTCCAGGTAGGGTTATAGCTTAGCTTGTAATAATGATAATATTGATGATGGTAATAATAGTCAGGGCCAACTATACTAGATTAGTTTGCTGTGAACAACCGGACGAAAATCTCCCAATCCGCAGTTGGCCAGCGTGATGATGGAAACTGGCCTAACCATAAGACAAATTAACATGTCTGAGACCTTCATCCTGCAGTGGACTAGAAACGGCTGTATACTTTGTTGTTGTACATATATATATATATATATATATATATATATATATATATATATATATATATATATATATATATATGGATGGGCACCATAGTAATTATAGGAATGCGATATCCGGTGTTCCACAGGGTAGTGTTCTTGGCCCATTACTTTTCATACTATATACACATGACATGTGGTTTGGCCTAGAAAACAAGCTTGTTGCATATGCAGATGATGCTACTCTCTTTGCATCAATTCCATCCCCTGAATGTAGATCTAGGGTTGGTGAATCCCTTAATAGAGATTTAGCTAGAATTAGTGCATGGTGCAAATTATGGGGTATGAAGTTGAATCCTAACAAAACTCAAAGTATGATTGAAAGTATATCAAGGACGGTGGCTCCTCAACATCCGGATCTCAGTATTGATAATGTTTCTTTAAATATGTATGACTCTTTCAAAATTTTAGGTGTGATTCTCGACAGTAAATTTACTTTTGAGAAACATATAAGGTCTGTGTCTTCTTCTATTGCACAAAAAATAGGCTTATTGAGAAAGTCTTTCAAGATTTTCGGTGATCAATCTATTCTGAAGAAGTGTTTTAATTCTTTCATTCTACCTTGTTTTGAGTATTGTTCTCCTGTCTGGTCTTCAGCTGCTGATTCTCATCTTAATTTGTTGGACAGAAACTTACGGTCTATTAAATTTCTTATTCCTGATCTAGATATTAATCTCTGGCATCGTCGTTCAATTAGTTCATTATGCATGTTGCATAAGATTTTTCATAACTCTGACCATCCTTTACATTCAGATCTCCCTGGACAATTCTATCCTGTTCGTAATACTAGGCAGGCAGTCAATTCTAATAGTCAGGCCTTCTCCATCACGAGGCTCAATACTACGCAGTACTCTAGAAGTTTTATTCCAGCTGTTACCAAGTTGTGGAATGATCTTCCTAATCGGGTGGTTGAATCAGTAGATATTCAAAAGTTCAAAGTTGGAGCAAATGCTTTTTTGTTGACCAGGCGGACTTGAGTCTTTTATAGTTTATTTATGACATATTTGTTTTTGATGTTGTTAATAGTTTATATATGACATGTCTGTTTTGACGTTGTTACTGTTTTTAGAATTATTTATTGTTAATTTGTTCTCTTCATTTATTTATTTCCTTATTTCCTTTCCTCACTGGGCTATTTTTCCCTGTTGGAGCCCCTGGGCTTGTAGCATCTTGCTTTTCCAACTAGGGTTGTAGCTTGGATAGTAATAATAATAATAATGTATATATTTATATATATATGTATATATTTATATATATATATATATATATATATATATATATATATAGATAGATAGATAGATATATATATATATATATATATATATATATATATATATATATATATATATACACACACACACATATATATATATATATATATATATATATATATATATATATATATATATATATATATATATATATATGGTAGAATACTGATGAATAGGATTAAGGATAAAACAGAGAATGCAATCTTGGAAGTACAGGGTGGTTTTAGAAGAGGTAGGGGTTGTATGAATCAGATTTTTACATTTAGGCAGATATGCGAGAAATATTTAGCAAAAGGTAAGGAGGTGTATGTTGCGTTTATGGATCTGGAGAAAGCATATGATAGAGTTGATAGGGAAGCAATGTGGAATGTGATGAGGTTATATGGAGTTGGTGGAAGGTTGTTGCAAGCAGTGAAAAGTTTCTACACAGGTAGTAAAGCATGTGTTAGAATAGGAAATGAGGTGAGCGATTGGTTTCCAGTGAGAGTGGGGCTGAGACAGGGATGTGTGATGTCGCTGTGGTTGTTTAACTTGTATGTTGATGGAGTGGTGAGAGAGGTGAATGCTAGAGTGCTTGGACGAGGATTAAAACTGGTAGGCGAGAATGATCATGAATGGGAGGTAAATCAGTTGTTGTTTGCGGATGATACTGTACTGGTAGCAGACACAGAAGAGAAGCTTGACCGACTAGTGACAGAATTTGGAAGGGTGTGTGAGAGAAGGAAGTTGAGAGTTAATGTGGGTAAGAGTAAGGTTATGAGATGTACGAGAAGGGAAGGTGGTGCAAGGTTGAATGTCATGTTGAATGGAGAGTTACTTGAGGAGGTGGATCAGTTTAAGTACTTGGGGTCTGTTGTTGCAGCAAATGGTGGAGTGGAAGCAGATGTACGTCAGAGAGTGAATGAAGGTTGCAAAGTGTTGGGGGCAGTTAAGGGAGTAGTAAAAAATAGAGGATGGGGCATGAATGTAAAGAGAGTTCTATATGAGAAAGTGATTGTACCAACTGTGATGTATGGATCGGAGTTGTGGGGAATGAAAGTGATGGAGAGACAGAAATTGAATGTGTTTGAGATGAAGTGTCTGAGGAGTATGGCTGGTGTATCTCGAGTAGATAGGGTTAGGAACGAAGTGGTGAGGGTGAGAACGGGTGTAAGAAATGAGTTAGCGGCTAGAGTGGATATGAATGTGTTGAGGTGGTTTGGCCATGTTGAGAGAATGGAAAATGGCTGTCTGCTAAAGAAAGTGATGAATGCAAGAGTTGATGGGAGAAGTACAAGAGGAAGGCCAAGGTTTGGGTGGATGGATGGTGTGAAGAAAGCTCTGGGTGATAGGAGGATAGATGTGAGAGAGGCAAGAGAGCGTGCTAGAAATATGAAAGAATGGCGAGCGATTGTGACGCAGTTCCGGTAGGCCCTGCTGCTTCCTCCGGTGCCTTAGATGACCGCGGAGGTAGCAGCAGTAGGGGACTCAGCAGTATGAAGCTTCATCTGTGGTGGAAATGTGGGAGGTTGGGCTATGGCACCCTAGCAGTACCAGCTGAACTCGGCTGAGTCCCTGGTTAGGCTGGAGGAACGTAGAGAGTAGAGGTCCCCTTTTTGTTTTGTTTCTTGTTGTTGTTGGCTACCCCTCAAAATTGGGGGAAGTGCCTTTGGTATATGTATGTATATATACATACGTACTGTATATATGTGCATATACTTCTCTATTTTTTTTTTCTTTAATTAACTTCAGTAACGTTAGACCTCATTTGGTCACAAGTTTATTTTTAGCAAGAGCTATCAGAGATTTCTCACCTCGGCCAAAAGTTAATTTGTTTTGACATTATTTTTAATTTGGTGGAAAATGCAAATCCGGATCTTGGTATCCGGATCCGGATCATCTCCAAAATTTAATGGGGTCGTCTATGATCTAAGATCTGTCTGTGGTGAGAATTTTGTCAAAATCCGTCGAGTAGTTTTGACTTAATCCTGTCCACAGACAGACAAATAAACAGACTCTATCGTTTAACCTTTTTGGTGGAGGCAATTAGAATAGGAACTGTGATTACATCTATGCTTGAGAAAAAATAGTTTTTTTTTTTTAGCAGAGGAACTTTTCTAGCTTTCTGTTAGTGGTACCTTTGTAGAACAAAGATTTTCATCGTATTTCAAAACAAATTTATTTTCAAATTCCACTTTTTCCTTTTTATAACTCGGTCTTTCTGGATGCTCTCTGTATTTCATTTGATTAAAATTACATTTTCCTATCTATTCTGGCGTAAAACTCAGTATTTAACAGAGTAGAGAATTCTTTTTTTTTAGTATTTTATTCCAAAAATGTTAACTTCAAAATTTATTACTATTAAGGGATATGTAATTTACAAGTTTTTTAACTATCTTGTAATTAACAACGATTAAACTATTTAGTCTTTTTCAAAATCGCAGTGTAAAATGCCAATGCATGAAGGAAAGTCCAGACCATTTTGTTTTTATTTTACTTTTGAACTTGCTGTATAAGACATAGTATTCGAAAATCTTTTTTTTTCGCTCTATTTTGAGTAAAAGAAAAATTTTTTGAATTTATCATACACTAGTGTACGCGACCCGTCAAAAATGACGGCTAAGTATTTAGGAATATATGCACACATAAGCACCGGGTCGCCGCTGGTTTTGATTGGAAAGTTTATATATATATATATATATATATATATATATATATATATATATATATATATATATATATATATATATATATATATACATATATATATATATATATATATATATATATATATATACTTTATGTGTGTATATATATACATATATAATTATGTATATATATATATATATATATATATATATATATATATATATATATATATATATATATATATATATATACAGTATATATATATATATATATATATATATATATATATATATATATATATATATATATATATATATATATGCTGTATGTGTATATATATGTATATATATATACATATATATACATATACAGTATATATATATATATATATATATATATATATATATATATATATATATATATATATATATATATATATATATATATATATGTATATATATACGCCAGACTCTTGCTTTTTATTATATTATAGGGATTCATTTTCAAAAAACATACATGAAAATCTATCAGTCACTTCAAGGATCTTAATTGGGATGAAATATATATCTACTCAAAGCAGTATAATTCCTATTTAAACTAGAACGGGCGCTCGGTACAGCGCATACCTTCGTCTATATCATGTTGTATATCACAAGATAGGTAAATAAATTATGCACATTTTGGCCATAGTTTAGTGCAAATCGGGTAAAAGTTGACCAGGATATAGAAAAAATACTCTTTTAACCTTAACTTTTGACCTAATCACTCCCTATATCTATTCAAATTGTTTTTGGATCATGACCAAACATCTCACCATATTTTCTCGAGATTCGATCAAATAGTTTTTGAGTTAGCCAATCATAAATAAATAAACACGTCTATTAAAACATAACCTTTGCAACGAATTAGGTAAATGTAATAAACTCATACTTATCAGTAAAGACTGAATTGAGTTGAAAGGAAAATATACGGCCATTTAGCTAAACTTCTCCAGGTTCATAACTGCAACGCATCAAAGGGAAAATAAGAAAAGAATTGACGAACGAAAAAAACGGAAAATAATTTCCAGCTCAAGTTTCTCCTTTGCTTCCTCTTCCGGTGTAACCTACTAACGTGTTAAGGTTAATCATTTTTATCTTAAAGTTGATGTATTTCATCAGCCAACTTTGAAAGGGATTTTCTGCTCCACTCTGTCTCTTGAATCAAAATAGTATTTGGATGAATTCTAATTAGCTAGAAGTTTCTTGACCAGAATACGGATTACGAAAGTAGGTACTCATTCCATAGAATAAGTCTAGAATATTTATGGAAAACGACCTCTCATAAGATGGGGTTTCTATTTCAGATTCAGTTTATTTAATTATAGATGGTGGTGATCGCATAGTAGTAAAACTGGATGAATTTTACACAAAATGTCTGGAAGAGTGTTCTATACTTACAGGTTGGAAAAACTTTTATTATTATACTAATTCATGAAATGGGAGACATAAAAGACCTGAAAATTATCGCTCAATAAGTTACTCACCGTAATATATAAAATATTTACAAAGAAACGAAAACTAATAATCGCAAATTTGAGAACTTTCTTTGATATGTAGAAAAATCTTGATATATAGAAAATTATTTTCTTTTCGTTTCATCACCAACTTTGAGGCAGCCTAGCAACGAGCAACTTAGATACTGCTCATGAAAGCGATGGCAAATCAAGTTGACGCATTCACTCGTAAGATGTCAAAGGTGGCATCAGTTTATACCAGCCCTCTCTCCACTCAAGCTAGGACCAAGGAGGGCCAGGCAATGGCTGCTAATGACTCAGCAGATAGACCTATAGGCTTCCCGAAACCCCCCATCTTTTCAGGCTGAAACATATTTTCACTTTATAAGATTTATCTGTTGTATTTCTTGAGCATTTATTCGTGGTTGTAGCAGTACTACCTTTGTTAGGAAATTATTTATCTATACAGAGGGTTGTTTGCTGTGTTACACGTGTATACTTTTGATCTTTTGATAAGATTAAATGAGTTAATACATTATTAAATTACAAAGTTCTTATTTACATATATTCAAATAGATTTATAGATTTACGTAAGGTATTTTACCAAAAACATATAAGTTCGTATCTCGAGTTCAATTCATAGCCTTGCCTTATCCAAAAGTGGTTAAAGCTCTTTCGATATAAAAAACAAGTAAAAAAAAAAAGAGTCTACTGCCCTATCTTTCCTAATTAGAAAAAGACAAGCAAACCTGTCATTGTAGTTGACGAGAATTCTTAGGCTGTTTAATATCATTCTGTCACTGATACACATTTATAACGGTGGAGGTTTCTTTTTAAGTCAACACATTAAAAGTTACTTCCGGAGACCTTTTTGCTTCAGTAAATGGCTCAGTAACTTATTCAGTAGAACCATTTCCTTTATTATATATTCAATAGATAATCTTAAATTACGCCCATAAACGATTTCAATATCAACTGTATGACTATTATATTATTCCCTATGTACAGTTGGACACAGGAGTTCCTAGCACACCTCGCTCCAAAGAAATGCACTCTGTCACACCCATACTTTAAAGGATTGAAGTGACATTGCCCCAGCAAGCAGGCCAATGCCCATGAGACTGACCATATATATATCTGATCAGTGCTCCATCCAAGCTTTTACCAGGGAAGGCCAGGCAATGGCTCTCGATGACTCAGCAGGTAGACTTAAAGGCTCCCCTAAACCCCACATCCTTAGCTCACAATGATGATTAGGTTGCAGCTACGAAAGGAACTAACGCATTTGAGTGGGACTCGAACCCTAGTCTGGCGAACACCAGTCTGGGACGTTACCTCATTAGCCTACACAACTCTTTGCGGCAAATAACCAAACAGATAGTGTAGGGAGAGAGGCAGAGGGGATTCGAGGTCTAAACATAGGAACTCACCGTATAGTAAGGGTGTGGCTGGGTGCACGTCCTCAGACGGAGGTGTACCAGGAATCCTTGTGTCCTGCTGTACATGTGAAATTTCTTTTCAGTTGATGTTATTCCCTAACTTAGAAATAATAATTGAATTCTATTTGAGAGAATACATTATTCACTGTCCCGTCACGGGCAAATACCCTAGAATGGTAACCTGGGGAGATATTCATCCAACTGAATCTGGCAATGACGTAGTACCCCCCCCAAGGGGTTGGGGGAGGGACTCCAGTGGCTCAGTACCTTCAGTGCCTTATCTGACTTGGTTGGTGAAGGGTGTGTGGTCCCGCGCTCTCGGCTGGTTTTTTGGCTAGAACGCATTTCGGGAGAATTTCTCCCAGGGTTACTGTGCCCGTATGTTGTACATACGGGTGGACTTCTCCCAGTGTTACTATTATTGTATTATTTTGTAAACCCTTGCCTAATATTTTTTTTTCTTTTCAGGCAAGATTTAGTGAATAAAAGTGAGTGAATTATAAAGAAAAAGGCATACACAGATGAAGAACTGTCTGAACTTATGAACACAACTGGGGCTCTCTCAGTAATTTGTGCAGATAGAAGTGGTTGTGAAAGTGATAATGATGAAATTGATGAACTTGAATGTGACATATTATTTTGTAAACCCTTGCATAATATTTTTTTTCTTTTCAGGCAAGATTTAGTGAATAAAAGTGAGTGAATTATAAAGAAAAAGGCATACACAGATGAAGAACTGTCTGAACTTATGAACACAACTGGGGCTCTCTCAGTAATTTGTGCAGATAGAAGTGGTTGTGAAAGTGATAATGATGAAATTGATGAACTTGAATGTGACATATTATTTTGTAAACCCTTGCATAATATTTTATTTCTTTTCAGGCAAGATTTAGTGAATAAAAGTGAGTGAATTATAAAGAAAAAGGCATACACAGATGAAGAACTGTCTGAACTTATGAACACAACTGGGGCTCTCTCAGAAATTTGTGCAGATAGAAGTGGTTGTAAAAGTGATAATGATGAAATTGATGAACTTGAATGTGACATATTATTTTGTAAACCCTTGCATAATATTTTTTTTCTTTTCAGGCAAGATTTAGTGAATAAAAGTGAGTGAATTATAAAGAATAAGCCATGGCCAGCAAAAAGGCATACACAAATGAAGAACTGTCTGAACTTATGAACACAACTGGGGCTCTCTCAGAAATTTGTGAAGATAGTGGTTCTGAAAGTGATAATGATGAAATTGATGAACTTGAATGTGACCTGTTATATGATAGTGTTGAAAACCAAGAATATTTACCTGAACCAGGAGATGAGAGTTCTGATGAGGAAGAAGATGACGTGATGATGAGCATGAAGAAGAAAAGAGGAAAAAGGGTAGCCTCTACACCAGTCAAACGCCCCCGTCGTACCTCTGTTGACCGTTCTCTATCCCCAATTCCTACCGACGTCCCCACACCTATCGCTTCTACCTCAGCTACTCCTGCTGCCACTGATAGGGGAAGAAGGCGCCAGCGTGATATTCCGCCCATCTCTCACATTCAAGACTACAACAATTGCCACCCCTAGTAAGTTTAGGTGGAGTTGTCGGCCGCAGACCCCAAGTAACGTAAGGACTCCCACAAGGAACATCGTGAGCGCCTTTACTCCTGGCCCAACTCCAGGGGCGGCAAGGAATGCAGTGTCACCAGAGGAAGCTTTCAGTTTATTTTTCAATGATGATCTCATCCAAGTGATTGTGACGTGGACTAACAAGGCCATTGATACATTTGCCTCCAACTATACTTTTGCTCCCACTGTGCCATTAGAAGTCAAAGCATTGCTGGGTGTACTTATCATCAGTGCCCAGAAGTGCGATGAACACATCCCCACCAGTGAAATGTGGAGCGTGGATACAGGTTGTGGTCTATACCGTGTGGCAATGTCCGAGGCTCGGTTCAGGTTCCTTATTCGGTGTCTAAGATTTGACGACCCACAAACGCGACAGGTTCGGCGAGAGGTTGACAAGTTTGCTGCTGTGAGGGAAATATGGGACATTTTTATTGAGAGATGTGGCAAACTGTATGTCCCCCATGAAAACCTCACTGTTGATGAGCAGCTACTGGGATTCAGGGGCCGCTGCCCCTTCCGTATGTACATTCCCAACAAGCCGGCCAAGTATGGAATCAAGCTCGTTCTCATCAATGATAGCAAGTCCAAGTACTTGGTTGGTGGCATCCCATACTTGGGGAAGCAGGGGACTCAACCAAAGGGCGGCCTTACACTCGGCCATCAGTTTACCCGAGAGCTAACGAGGCCTTACCATGGAACACACAGGAACGTCACAACTGACAACTGGTTTACCTCTGTTCCCCTGGTATCAGATCTCCTAAATAACTGTGGCATGACTCTTGTTGGCACAGTGCGCGCCAACAAGAAGGAGATACCGAAGGAGATGACGGACAAAGCTACAAGAGAGCGTGGATCAAGTGCCTTCCTGTACACAAAGGAAATGACTCTGGTGTCATATGTGTCTGATACATCCAAGACAACAAAGAAACTAGTGTTGCTCCTGTCATCTCAGCACACTCAGCCCAACATTGGCACTAAAGGAAAACCGGAAATTATTGAATTCTACAATTCAACAAAAGGAGGCGTTGATACGTTTGACCAGATGTGTTCCGGGAATTCCTGTTTGCGCAAAACAAGACGTTGGCCACTCTGTATTTTTTATGGAATGGTGAATGCTGCCAATGTAAACTCTTACATTTTATACAAGGAGAATATGGAAAGAGGGGGCAACAGAAAAGTCATATCACGCCAGAAATTCATGCTGCAGCTCGGGAAGGCCCTAATCACCCCATGGGCCACGTCACGGCTGGATTTACCCTTGCCCCGATCCTTGCAGTCCTTGATCACCACTGTCTGCAATGTACCATCACCAGGCAGTGCTGCAGGATCACCAGGGACATCTTTCTCAGCCAGCAGCGGTGCATTGGTGCGCTGTTGTGAGTGCCCGGTCAAGTCCGATAGGAAGACGCGTCACAGATGCAACAAGTGCGTCAAGCCGATGTGTCCTCGGCATCTGTATCCAGTCTGTGGTGACTGTATCTAACAGGTGAGTGTATATATAGTACTGTATGTGTTTCATTGATGTACTTTGAGTCATTTGAAGCATAATTTGCCATACTGCAAGTGTTGAATAGAAAAAAATTAATTTGGTATGTACTGAAAAATTTACCATTTTTTGTCTGTCTCCCATACAGATTGTATACGAGCTTGGGAGATGGGATTCAGCCAGTACGTAGTCCCATGACAGTAGAGAGTTCTACACCAACAAAAAACAAAATTCGGAAATCCTTTTTTTTTTGTCAATTTAATTAGTAAAGTACTCCAAGAAAAGTCTATTTTTTTCTGTATTTTTGAAAAAAAAAATAAAAATATGATTTACTGGAGGATTTCATTTATAATAGCCTCAATAAGAGAGAAGGAGTTATATTTCATTCGTATGTGTTCCAAATAACAAGATTTTCAGGATAAGTATTTTATTTTAATTATTTAATTACCGGGTGAAATTCACCCAGGGTTACCTTTCATGTTACGGAAATGGAGGGTTACCGTATAGTAAGGGTGTGGCTGGGTGCGCGTCCTCAGACCGAGGTGTACCAGGAATCCTTGTGTCCTGCTGTACATGTGAAATTTCTTTTCAGTTGATGTTATTCCCTAACTTAGAAATATTAATTGAATTCTATTTGAGAGAATACATTATTCACTGTCCGTCACGAGCAAATATTAATCAACAGCAAACCAAAGAGGCGGGGATAAGACAGATGCTATTCCGTTCTTTCAACACACACAATTTCAATTAGAGAATTACAAAGTCACTGGAGCACTTGGTATAACTTCAAAAGATAAATCATCAGTTGGTAGCGACAAAGGTTCTTTAAAAAGTGAATTTCCTTAAATGAATACTGAATAAGTGCTCTTCCAGGTATCAATACAAATTTAGGCTCGGACGGCGGAGAGATCTACAGCAAAGGGAGACTTATCAATCTTACGTTACATGGTAAAAAGATGATAGTTCTTATCTTTAAAAGGGCACAAACGAGAATGGACGTTAGCCGTTAATCGTGGCTATCTTCAAACTGCTCCAAGGCGTAGTAATTAATCTTGGACGGTGTCGTTCATGGGCGCCTTAGGGTGTGGATCCCATCTTGCCTGTGGGGTTTTAGGTATGGGTATGCCCCTCAGATCTATGTCAATGGACTCTCTTTGCTGCTCCCTCCCCCTTCCTTACCTGTAACCAAGAATTTGAAAACAACAAAATGGTCTAATCATCATATGTCAGGCGCCAAGCCTCCTGACATTGCGTCTGATAGGCTAAGCAAAACAGCGGCAGAGTTCAATAATCATTATTCCAATATCTATGTATTTTTATCATATTTTTTACTTGTGACATCACTATTTTGTAAGAATCTTGAGAAAATTTTAGTTTATAGCCTTCCACCATTATGTCTTATAGTTTATTCTCTTGTAATTCCACGTTGCTGAAGAGAGAACAGAAATACAAGACATTAATTCACTTTGGCGTCTCATATGAAGCCAAATTGATTTTGGATTATTAGGACGAGTTGGGGCTTGACTCTAGATGTTTGTTTTGATATACATATACATATGTATATATACACTGTATATATATGTATATATATATATATATATATATATATATATATATATATATATATATACATATATAAATATATATCTATATATATATACATAAATATATGTATATATAAATATATATATCATATATATTATATATATATATATATATATATATATATATATATATATATATATATATATATATATATATATATATATATATATATATATGAATATATATATGAATATATATATATGTATATATATATATATATATATATATATATATATATATATATATATATATATGTATGTATGTATATATTATGTATATATATATTATGTATATTTTTATATAATGTATATATATAAAGAGAGAGAGAGAGAGAGAGAGAGAGAGAGAGAGAGAGAGAGAGAGAGAGAGAGAGAGAGAGAGAGAGGTACTTCATGATTTGCGACCAATCAATAAAAGATTTCCAGGAACTATTGAAATCTTAAACAGTAATATCTGATATGTTATTTTTATTAGCTGTGATACAGAGTAATGATAATGAATACTGTCTTCGATTCATGTTGATTCGTTTTTATATAAATGTGTTAATAAAATCATATTAAGAAATATTTCTTTCCAAATTCTTATACTTACGTAGAACTTAGTTTTGTGCTTGATTTGGTATTTTTATAGGAGAATTCATGTTAAAGACTTACATGCACTTGACACACACACAACCACACACACACACACACACACACACACACACACACACACACACACATATATATATATATATATATATATATATATATATATATATATATATATATATATATATATATACATACATTTACCTACATTTATACTGTATATATATTTTATAAATGTATATATATATATATATATATATATATATATATATATATATATATATATATATATATATATATATATAGAGAGAGAGAGAGAGAGAGAGAGAGAGAGAGAGAGAGAGAGAGAGAGAGAGAGAGAGAGAGAGAGAGACATATATATGTATGCGTATATGTATATATATAAGTTTATATAAGTATATGTATATAGCCTATGTGTGTATATATATATATATATATATATATATATATATATATATATATATATATATATATATATATATATATATATATTTATATATGTGCATGTATAAATATTTATGTATATATATGTATATATGTGAATACACACACACACACACACACACACACACACACACACATATATATATATATATATATATATATATATATATATATATATATATATATATATATATCAGCTCTTTCTACGCCTACTGACACAAAGGCCCTTATGTATACACACATATATATTTATATATATGTATATATATATATACATATATATAAAAGTATATATATATATATATATATATATATATATATATATATATATATATATATATATATATAAATAAAAGTATATGTATGTATGTATGTATGTATTATATTTATGTATATAATATATATATACGTATATAATCACATATCTAAGATTATATACATACATATATATATATATATATATATATATATATATATATATATATATATATATATATATATATATATATACATATATATATATGTATATATATATATGTATATATATCTAAAACTTTCATACATATATTTGTATATATTCTTTTATATTTAAACATATTTATGCATATATATGTGTGTATGTAATTGTTTAACGCAGCTTTAAGGGTCCTTCATATGTAACTCCATTAGACGCCAAGCTCAAAAAGCATTATTGAATATTTTCGCGAATGTGCATTGGGCAAAACCCTCAGTGAGGCAATTTCTGCGACCTAATTTCTGAAGTGGTTCATATCCGTCTTAATTAGAAACAAAATTCCTTCGTATTTTCTTCTTCGCTTCATTTATTGCCTCTTTCCTTAATCGAATATCTCCAATAACCACCAAACCCTTTTTTCTTTTTCTCTTGTGGAAAGGCGCGTATTGTTTGCCACAAGCAACGGAATGCTTGCGTGAGATTATTTTCTCTCTTATTGCGATCGTTAGTGGGAAATTGCATTTTTGTGCTTTTTATGCATTCGCTTCTCTTTTGTTTATATCTCATAAGTTGGAATTTTTTTTATCTCGTCTTAGTCCTATACTTGGTTTTTGTAATTACCCCTGAAGTTTCGACATACATCTTACTGGTTAACTGATTTCATCAACCTTTCAAAATGGGACATATTAAGTATGATTACCTCCGCCAACGAAGTTGGGAGGAGGTTATGTTTTCGCCCCAGTTGATCCGCTGGTTTGTGAACAACTTCCTGGGCCCAAAATTTACTCATAGACTATTGAAACATTCAGGGATTGATAGTTACGTCAAGACGTAGCAGTGATTCAATTTTGAACGCCCTAGGTCAAGGGTCAAGGTCGAGTAAAAGGTCGACCGAATTAACCTTACTCTTGACCCGAAGTTCGCACATGGTTGTCACACAAATATCAAATACGCCTACGGTCTAAATTGATTCTGGGAAAGGCAAACTGGTTTCGAGAAATAGGCTGCCGTAGCGGAAGTTTGCACTCGCAAAGTGCTTTTCTAGATTTTAATGAGTTGAACCGAAATTTTGGTCATTATTAGATATTGCTCTTTTAATAGGACAGAGCGAAATGGCTCATGTAACCAAAATTTTCAATCAACGTAAACTTAATCTAAGGAAAATGTTAAATACCTCATATAAAGACAGATATCAATTCCTGTATATTTTCAAGACTAACTGGGTCACCTGATATAGATTAATGGGTTGTGGTGGCCTATTGGAAACGTTCATGGCTGATAATCTGCCAGACTGCGGCTCGAGATTTTTTATTTGTCTGTAACCTCACCATCCTTGTGAACTAAGGAGAGGGGTTGGGCGAGTCTATAGGTCTACCTGCTGAATCATCAGCAGCCATTGCCTGGCCCTCCCAATTCCTAGCTTGGCTGGAGAGGGGCTCGGGCAATGATCATATGTATGAATGGTCAGTCTCTATATTGCAGTGTCCCTGTCCCATGCCTCGTCTATTTATGAGTGGAATTTAAACCTTTGATGTCATTTTAAAACCTGGATAAACTTTACCGAAACTCTCACCATACCTTGGCAATCTGAAGCAAGCATCAATTTTATTAAAAAAAATAACCTGATACAAGTCTGTCCGGGAAGCTTTTCTGGGTCGCCAGATATACGCTAATGTTTAAAAACCTTGATAAACTTTACCGAAACTCTCACTATTAAGAAAATAAGCTTTTGCAAGTTTGCCTGAACAAACCAGTTTTAGTGCAGCCTCAAATTCCCACGCCCTTAAAACACACCCACGGGTATTTTCGAATGGCTGAAACTTCTAATATGTTAAAGGGATTTTCCTTTTTTCTGGAGGAAAGAGAGAGAGAGAGAGAGAGAGAGAGAGAGAGAGAGAGAGAGAGAGAGAGAGAGAGAGAGAGAGAGAGAGAGAGAGAGAGAGAGTGCAGTTTCTGTTTTGGGAAATTGTTGTCCAGTTGGACGACGAAAGCGAATCCTTGTATTGCGTTCAAGTTGTGGCAACGAAGATCAGTGAGCATTCCAGATAATTGGGTTAAGGGCCGTTGTAAATTGCAAGACAGAAGCAATGAACCCCCCCCCCTCTCTCTCTCCCTTCCTCTCTCTCTCTCTCTCTGGGTCATTGGGTCCTAGTTTTTCATTGTGAGTCTCTCTCTCTCTCTCTCTCTCTCTCTCTCTCTCTCTCTCTCTCCTCTCTCTCTCTCTCTCTCTCTCTCTCTCTGACTATGTTGAAATTGGGTGAGCTGATATTAACCAACCTTGTGAAAACATCCATTTGTGATAGTTTGCAACATTGAAAAATATCGTCCTTTATAAAGCGTAGATGTTTTCAAGGAATTCGCTTCTGGAAAAAAAACCTTCTTTTCAGTGGTAATTAAATCAAAGTGTTTGTATATTGTTGAAGTTGGGGTTTACTCACTTGAGGGATTGGTTTATAGTGAAGGTCACACTTAGTTTATGTACTTTGAGTTGCATTGCTCAGTCTGGGTGAGATATTATTACTTGCTAAGCTATAACCCTAGTTGGAAAAGCAGGATGCTATAAACCCAGAGGTTCCAACAGGTAAAATAGCCCTGTGAGGAAAGGAAATAAGAGAAATAATTAACAATTAAAGTAAAATACTTTAAGAACAGTAAATAATGGGTAATTTGTCATTGTTGTTCATCAACAACAATAATCTTGATCATCGAAACTTCGTAATAGAATATCCACTCGTGAAGTCGTAAAAAATTGAATTTTAATAGATTACGATGAGAGCGATAACATTATTTATAGATAAATGAAAACACCCAGAAAGATACGAACGCTCTTAAGCGTATATCCCTTTAAAGCAGCATTAAACTATTCTGAATTATTAAAACACTTGTACTCTCATAGCTACTTATACTTAGAAATGTGACGTGAGTGATAATATAAAGAAATGATAATTAGTGAATCACCTTTAAACTGTGAGACAGATTTTGGTCTTCAAGAAATAGTCTCCAGAATTATAATCTACTTCATAAATTTCAGTCAAATGGGATATTCAACATCATAATGCATGAAATATACCTCAGACTTCTCGAATCTTCGATGTCATAATGTAATAAGAATCCTGATCGATAATGTAACTAGAATTGTGATAGTCAATATAATAAGAATCCTATTAGTTAATATATATAGAATCTTGATCGTCAATGTGATAGTATCCTTATTGTCAATGTGATAAGATTCCTGATAGTTGATGCAAGAAGAATCCTAATCTTTAATGTAATAAGAATTTTAATCGCCAATGTAATAAGGATCCCGATCGGGAATGTAATGAGAATCCCTATTGTGTTTGTGTCTTCAGAGCTATAAGCAATCGGATATTATATCCTGAATTGCGTTGAGTCTACCATACTATAAAACGGACATAAACCCTAGTCGTTTAGGCTATTATTATTATTATTATTATTATTATTATTATTATTATTATTATTATTTTTTTATTATTTTTATTATTATCATCATCATCATCATCATCATTATCATTATCATTATTATTACTACTAGCTAAGCTACAACCCTAGTATAAAAACATTTGCTGCGAGTTTGAAATTTTGAAGTTCTACTGATTCAACCACCCGATGAGGAAGATCATTCCACAACTTGGTTACAACTGGAATAAAACTTCTAGAGTACTGTGTAGTATTGAGCCTCATGATGGAGAAGGTTTGACTATTAGAATTAACTGTATACCTAGTATTACGAACAGGTTCAGAAGTATTTGGTATGAATCATTAGAACTAATCCACACAAGTAATAGTAATTAGTTTGAGAACAGGATAAAGTCTATTCATGATGTTAAAACATGATATTTGAAGAGCTAATTAAAATCCACTTTACTTCTTCATCCTTAACGGCAATGAGACGTAAGTTGCTCAACCCTGGGGTTAGCCAAGGGGGGCGGGGGTATTTCTTAATAATCCCCAGACGAAATGTTACAATCTAGGTTTTTACCCATTTTCAGTATTTGTATAGATGGGCAATGCTAGTTTTTGATCATTTGCAGATTATGGATAGATAAGCAAAACTAGTCTTACATGATAGAGCTTGACTCTGATCAACTTTTGTTCAGTAAATTGCTCCCTAAAACACTATTTTAGTTGCACAGGCTGACATTGTTAGTGGTACTGAAACTAACGGCAAAGAAAGACACAATGTCATGTTGTACAGGTCAAATGAGGAATATTTGAGAATGGTTTACTGAATAAGTTTTTCAGCATTATTCTGAACCGTAACCCACTGAATAAAGCGCAATCGTTTCCGGTCATCCGAATCATGATCCATGGAATAAAGCCCAATCTTCTTGAGCATTGAGAGCCGTAATTCACTTGATAAATCGCATATGTTTTGGGTCTTTTGAATTGCGATTTATGAAACAAATCGCAAACGCTTGGAGTGTTCATGAATTTAATCTATTAAATAAAACCCAATACTTTAGAATCTTAAAAACCTTAACCTTCGGAATAAATCCCAATCGGGAAGTGAAGGGCCTTTAGAACTGTAATCCTTAGAATAAATCCCTACAATTTAGGACCTTTAGAATCGTAATCCTTAGAATAGATCTCTATATTTTAGGGCCTTCAGAACCTTAATCCTTGTAACAAATCCCTACATTTAGCGACCTTCAGAACCATAATCCTTGGAATAAATTCCTACATTTTAGGGCCTTCAGAACCATAATCCTTGGAATAAATAACTACATTTTAGGGCCTTCAGAACCGTAATCCTTGGAATAAATCCCTACATTTTAGGACCTTTGAAACCGTAATCCTTGAAAAAAAAACCCAACCATTAAGGACTTTTAGAACCATAATCCTTCGAATAAATCTCTACATTTTACGGCCTTCAGAACCATAATCCTTGGAATAAATCCGTACATTTTAGGGCCTTCAGAACCATAATCCTTGGGATAAATCCATACATTTTAGGGCCTTCAGAACTGTAAGCCTTGGAATGAACAGTTAATTATTTATTTCCTTCAGAACCGTAATCCTTAGAATAAACCTCTATATTTTTGGGCGTTCAGAAATTTAATCCTTGAAATAGTTCCGTACATTTTAGGACCTGCGAAACTGCAATCCTTGGAATGAACTAATCTTGGGGATGAAGTCCTACACGGTTTGGCCCTTCAGAACCGTAATCCGTAGAGTAACCCCCTGATCATTTACGGTTTTTAGAACCATAATTTGGAATGAACTCCAACTATTTATTGCCTTCAGAACCATAATCCTTGGAATAAATCCCTACTTATTTGGGCCTTGAGAAATATAATTTTGGGAATAAATCACTCCATTTTAGGGCCTTCAGAATCGTAATTCACGGAATAAATCCCTACATATTATGGCCTTTAGAACTGTAATCCTTGGAATAAACCCCTACATTTTTGGACCTCCAGAACTATAAACCTTGGAATAAATCCCTACATCTTAGGACCTTCAGAACCATAATCCGTGGACTAAATCTCTACATGTTATGGCCTTTAGAACTGTAATCCTTAGAATAAATCACTACATTTTCGGGTTTTAGAACTGTAATACTTGGAATTAATCCTTTCATTTTAGGGTCTTCAGAACCATAATCCGTGGAGAATAAACCCTAACCATTTAAGGCTTTCAGAACTTCAATCCTCGGAGTAAATCCCTACATTTTAGGGCCTTCAGAACCTTAATCCTTGAAGTAAATCAACCATTTAAGGCTTTCAGGACGGTGATCCTTGGAACTAATCCCTACATTTTATGGCCGTTATCCTGGGAATAAATCCTAATCGTTAAGAGCCTTCAGAATCGTAGTCCACCGAATCTTGATCCGGCCTTAAGGTAACATTATGGGACTGATGACAGGCACGTGTCCTCACTCTGACAGGGAGCTTAGTTGAACGGAGATTATCCTCTTGATATTTAATGATCCGTTTATTTGCTAATTATTTTTCTTGTATCGTTCGGTACAAAGAGATCCTCTGTACACGTGCCGGAAGAAATCGTGTTTATTCCTTTCTTTTGTATTTAATAGCCTTTTTCGCTTCATTTCCTGTCTTTGACGAAGGAAAATTCTTAGATAAGTTTGGGATGACTTTTTCCGAATTATTTATTTCATTCTAATTTAGAGATTTGTCTTGATACTGAAATGTTGTTAAGATTAAATTTTATTATTTGCAGTGTTTGTAATTATGGTTGTTATTATAAGACTCACCTTGTTGAAAAGCATCCTGATGTAAGCCAAAAATAAATTTATGTAATATGCTTAATTTTATAGTTTATTTAAGACTATATGCAAATGACAGAGAAAATTATGATATGCTATTATGATATGATTTGTGTATAACGTCGTGTTCATATCACCAAGCGCTTTTTCTTCGTTTTTAGTTTGATTTCCTAAGATCATCGTCCCTATAAATGCAAAGCAATGCATTTTGACACTTTCAGTGTATTTATACATCTCTAATCCTGTTACAAGTATTTTGATCTTCAATAGTTAGCTATAACATTCATGATTATTCTTTTTCTGTGCCGTACTTTCAGAGAACAATTTTGATATACAAAATTGTTGATTATCAACGGGATTATAAGATATGATATTTATAGTCCAGCTACAAAGGGTAAATCTCGCATCCCTCCGCCTCCGGTCAGTCTTATATCCAAGGTCTCTAAATATCGTGGATGATGTGGCAACGCCGCTCAAAAATATATGCCACATCTACCAGATCATAGCCCTTACCCATTGGATGCAATGAACTGGGGTAAGAAAATATTGGTAGCGCCTCTAATCTCCATCTTGTCTCCAACTTTTGTATCTCATATTTAACATGAATACAATAGTTGAAAATTTCCTCTTCCATTACCACGTATTCTTGGTCACAAAGCTTTGACATTTCATATACCTCCATAAAGGATTCCTTTTAGGTTGTTTCTTGCGCCGCAAACCGTACTCTGTACTTGAAGGATTTTTATCAGTTATCCTATATTTGAAGGATTTTTATCAGTAATCCTTTAGTTAAAGGGTTTTTATCCGTAATTCTCTCTCTCTCTCTCTCTCTCTCTCTCTCTCTCTCTCTCTCTCTCTCTCTCTCTCTCTCTCTCTCTGTGTGTGTGTGTGTGTGTGTGTGTGGGTGTGTGTGTGTGCGCGTGCGTGCGCTTTGTTTCTAGATAAGGTAAAAGACCCAGATTACAGTTATATATGTTCTCTTTAAAAACTCCACTATCAGAACTACAGTATTATAATATTAAAGATTCCATTTTTAAATCGAAATTTTCATTATCATTATTTCAATATATATGTCCTTATCAGGGGAAATTCAAATTTGAATTTGAATACCAGAATGTCGTGTTCAGTTAATATCTGTATTCTCAGTACAATAATGTTATTGCCGATAAATTGGATATTGATTTTAACTCCAAAAATAAAAAAAGTATAATTTTCAATTGGGGATTAAATATAAATTATTTATAAAAAAAATTTAAGCGGCATCATTTCGTTTGAACAATTTACGTTGTAAAGAGGATTCAAACTTGATTCTCTTCGTCAATTCATCGTTAAATCGGAGAAACCGTTATCTCATAAGGTCAGCATGAACCACTTCTCGGAACTCTGTTAAAAGACACTTCTACCACGCCCTGTGTAACGGCTATGTTCAACCCTCGGTATTTCGGTTCATCCATTGGTCTCTTGTTTACTGATGTAACTTCATCCAAGTTCGTTAAAGCAGTCAGAATTGGCATCCATTGCAATTCACCAACTATAAAAAATAGGCCAATGTAAGTTGCACCCCCCCCCCTCTGCCACCCCCCCCCCCACCCCAACTTCATTTAAAGTTGATTAAATCAATCATTAGAAATGGTATCCACAGCAAATCGCCAATTTTCAAAGGATAGGCCAATATAGATAGCCTCTCCCCCCCCCCCTTCACACACATACAAACCGAAGCAAAATGAAGATTTCCCTCCCAAAGGTCTGGAATACTGATTTCGTAATGAGGTAATTTATTTCCACATGATCCAAACGTCTTTCTCTTTGGCGTATTCATCTGCAACACCCTGAAAACCCCAGAAAAAAACGTTTATAGCGATGCTGATGATTGAGGCATCACAGCTCTTTGTGGATATCCTCCTTAAAGGACAAAGTTTCCCATCTCTGGAGACCTGTCGTGCATAATAGATGAGTCTTCTTCCTCGTGAATGACTTAAGTCTGCCAGTTATACCGTCCTGATCAATCCACTGTAAGATCACAGTTATCTGTAATCCTAGAGCCATTCAATAATGGGGCTTGACTAGAATTCTCTTGTTAGATATTAATTAATTGCTGCATTTTAGATAGCTCTAATAAAGCTTGATATGCAAGTAGAAGCAAGATGCTCTTCTGTATTATACGACCAATAACCCATCATCAACTTCCATCATTTTAAAATTTGATTATATTATCATTAACTGTTTTTCTTTGAACTGACATTTATGTGATGTATCATTTTTTGTGCTGATTTAACTCAACTTCATTGCTTTTATTATAACCGATCATTGTATAAGTATTAGCTGTTAAAATTACAAGTTACAGGTATCAAGGACAATAGCAAGTCAATAGAGTTGTCGTGGCCTGTCGGTAACGTCCTTGCCTGGTGATTGCCAAACTGGGGTTCGACTCTCACTCACTCTCGTTAGTTCCTTTTGTCACTGCAGCCTCACTACTCTTGTGAGCTAAGGATGAGGGGGGGGGGGAAGCCTATAAGTCTATCTGCTGTATCGTCAGCAACCATTGCCTGTCCCTTCCTGGTACCAGCTTGGATGGAAAGGGGGCTTTGGTCGCTGATCATATGGACAGTCTCTAGTGCATTTTCCTGCTTGATAGGGCAGAGTCACTGACTCTTGCCCCTGCCATTCATGAGCGGCCTTTAAACCTTTAAATTGTTTCATATACTAATGATGCCAGCAATTCCTAATATTAATGCAATAAGGGAACCATCAAGTCAGGAGCTTCGTGCACTAAAGATAATAGTGAGTCCAAGACTACATGCACTAAGGAAACTAGAAAGCTATAAGCTTAGAAAATTAATGATACTAGAAAGTACCGACCTTTCTACATTTTAAGAAAACTAGCAATGCGTGAGATAAATGCAATAAAGACGCTGGTAAATCACCAACTTCATACACTGAGGACAATAGCAATTCCCTTCTAGTTTCATGCACAATTATTATTATTATTATTATTATTATTATTATTATTATTATTATTAGCAGCTAAACTCAAACCATAATTGGAAAAGCAGTATGCTATAAGCCCATGGGCTTCAACAAGAAAAAATAGCCCAGTGAGGAAAGGAAATAAGGAAATAAACTGTATGAGGAGGAATGAACAATTGAAATGAAATATTTTATGAACAGAAACATTAAAATAGATCTTCCTTATATAAACTATTAAAAGAGTCTTATGTCAGGCTGTTCAACATAAAAACATTTGCTGCAAGTTAGAACTTTTGAAGTTCAAGCGATTCAACTACCCGATTAGCAAGATCATTCCACAACTTGGTCACAGCAGGAATGAAATATCTAGAATAATGTTTAGTATTGACCCTCATGATGGAGAAGGCCTGACTATTAGAAATAACTGCATACCTAGTATTACGAACAGGATGGTACCGTCCGGGAAGATCTGAATGTAAAGGATGGTCAGAATTATGAAAAATCTTATGCAACATGAACTAATTGAACGACGGCGCCAAAGATTGATATCTAAATCAGGAATAAGAAAATTAGGAATTATGGGTTTTAAGCTTTAAGGACACTAGCATTTCGTGACGTAAGTTATATATGGTAAGGACGTAAGAAATTTGCAAGCTTCAAACACTAAGGAAGGACATTAGCAAATCAAAAGCTTTATACACTAATGACACTAGTAAATAATGAGCTGCATTTGCTAAGGACGTCAGTAAGTCAGGATACTATCAAGTCAAGAGTTTCTTGCGTAAAGGTCACTAGCAAGTCCCAAACTTTCTAATAACAACACTATAAGTCCCTAATTGTTATATGAAGAACTTAATTTCTGGTATACAGTATATTCACTATCCAAGAACATTTGTGTTTCAATGTAACCAATGACTAATCCATCACCGTTTTTTCTTATCAGTTTCTTATTTGTTTTAACATTAAATGTGTTGTATGTACAGTTGGACACAAGAATTCCTGGAACACCTCTGATGAATTGCACCCTGTCTCACCTTTATTTCACGGCGAGTAACTAAACAGATAGAGTAGAGGAGAAATGGCATAGGTGGTGGGCTTGGCTACACACAGGCTACTAAAGACAAAAAAAAAAAAAAAAGGCCAGAGAATTTATGCTCTGAGGAATCTGGTAAGTCAAGAACTGATACACTAGGGACACTGACAGTTTACAAGCTTTAAGGAACCAAGTAGTTGATGAGCCTTATGGATAAGGATAATATTGGAAACGTCCCTGTCGGATGATCTGCCGGACTGGCGTTCGAGTCCCGCTCAAGCTCGATAGTTTCTTCTAGTGTCTGCAACCTCACCATCCTTGTGAGCTAAGGATGGGGGGATAAGGGAAGCCTATAGGTCTACCTGCTGAGTCATTGACAGCCATTGCCTGGTCCTCATTGGACATAGCTTGGGTGCTGATCATGAATATATATGGTCTGTTTCTAGGGCGGCATTGTCCTGCCAGCTAGGCCATTGCCACTGTCCCATGCTTACGTTAAGTACACCAGAAAGTAACAAGCTGAGATCTGAGATTTCTCCGATGAATGAGTTCCAATTGTCAAAAGTGATTCATTAATCTTTTGATTCTTTTTCATTTTGTGATAGTAACAGCGCCAACGACGTTTGGAGGAGGTTATGTTTTCGCCCCTGTTTATCTATTTGTCCGTTTGTTTGTGTGTGAACAACTTCCTGGCCACAATTTTACTCATAGAGTAATGAAATTTACAGGGATTAATTGTTATATTGAGACGTGGAAGTGATTTAAATTTTGAAAGTCCTAGGTCAAAGGCCAAGGTCAAGCAAAAGGTCGACCGAATTAACCCTAACCTTAAACCCAAATTCGAACATGGTTGTCACACAGACTTCAAATACGCCAACGGTCTAAATTGATTCTGGGAAAGGCAAGTTGGTTTTGTGAAATAAGATACCTTGGCGGAGGTCTGCACTCAATGTTTTTTTTCTAGTTTTAACGCTTTTAGAACGATGAGTATTAGAATATTTACAGTTCATTCATTAAAAAGAGACACAACAGAAAATTTATGTAAAGAGAATCTTTCAAAAATGAAATAGCTCTTGTGAAGAATAAACAATAGAAATAGAAAACGAGGAAAAAAGATAACGAACAACAATATTCGTTTATATTCTCCATTGATCTTTTTCCCTATGAAAACAATTTTTTCCCTTTTATTCCTTCCTCTTCATACAGACGGCCTATTTCAGCCATTTTCCCCAAAAGGGAGATTCTGCACTATCCAAAGGCTCCAAAAAGCGTTGCAAACAAAACCGGTCAACGGAAAATTCAAACATTTATAGAAATATTTCCGAATAATGGTCTTGAAAGGAGGTGCAGATTAAAAAAAAATGAAATCCTACTGCAGTATATCCTATAGACAGCAATGTATATTAATAACGTTCGTTATGAAACATGTTTTTTTTTTTTTTTTTAGAAATGAAATCGAAGCAAAGGCGTGCCAAGTGACAACCTCTGGTACCAGGGATTGTTGGATTTTATGATCCACTCATTATTAACTAGTTATTACCTTCGTCAACTTCGCTGCGGCGAAGGTTATGTTTTGATAGGTCTTTTCTGTCTGTACGTTTGGGATTCGCATAACTCAAAAACTATTTGACCGAATCTCATGAAATTTGGTGGTGATTACCCATGATCCAAGGAAACTTTGTTAGATTTTTTAGTTACTGTGTTAAAATTCAAGGCCAAGGTCACGAAAAAGGAAAAAGTCACAAAACTCAATAACTAAATCACCGAATCTCATAAAATTTGGTGGAATGATTAGACATGATTCAAGGACAATTTGATTAGATTGTGGGAATGATTTAGTCAAACGTCAAGACCAAGGTAGCGAAAAGGTAAAAAAACGAATTAAAAACTCAATAACTATTTGACTGAATCTCATGAAATTCAGTGGGATGATTGGCCATGATCCAAGGACAATTTGATAAGGTTTTGGGAGTGATTGAGTCAAAAGATCAAGGTCAAGGTCACGAAAGGGTAAAAAAATGTCTTTGTGGTATCATGGTCAATTTTTATCCGATTTGCATGAAAATTGTGCCAAAATTTACATAATTCAATTGCTGATCTTGTGATATAAAGTGATATAGTGATGTCATTACTCTGGTGTGTTTATTTGTTTGTATATGTCTCTGCGTGTTTGTGATTAGCATAACTCAAAAACTATTTGTCCTAATTTCATGAAATTTGGTGGAATAATTGGTCGGAATCGAAGAACAATTTGATTAGATTTTGAAAACGACTGGATCAAAGAACAAGGTCAAGGTACTGAAAAGGTAAAAATATTATTATTATTATTGTTGTTGTTGTTGTTATTAGCTAAGCTATAACCCTAGTTCTAAAAGTAGGCTGGTATAATCTAAAGTGCTCCAAGAGGAAAAAATAGCCCAGTAAGGAAAGGCAATAAAGAAATCTAGAAAGTATATGAAAAATAATAACGAATATAAGATATCGAAAGATCAGTAACAACGTTAAAATAGATCTTTAATATATAAACTATGAAGAGAGACACGTGTCAACCTGCTCAACGTAAAAACATTTGTTGCAAGTTTTAACTTTCCATCATAACTTGTGAAGTTCTTGAGAGAGAGAGAGAGAGAGAGAGAGAGAGAGAGAGAGAGAGAGAGAGAGAGAGAGAGAGAGAGAGAGAGAGAAAGGAACTTTGGAAGTTAATTATCGCTCTACGGAAAAACCTTCTGACTTTGTAGACAAAGAAAAAGTCAATAGGCAACAGAGTCATTTATCTTGGGACTGTAAACGAAATGGAAGGGTTATGGAGGGAGGGGGGGGGGTCTAGGGGCCTTTTGCAATGGGCGGATGGGAGGGTCATTTCAGGAAAGGTTTTCAATGTGAACGAAGGATAGATGTAGGAGGCCTGTTTAGAGGCTTCAAAGATAATTGTTCTGGAGTTCTAGTACTAAGAGAAATAGTTCAGTGTAGCGTGACTTCCGGTGGCCCTTAAGCTTATTTGCTCTCACACACACACATAACTGTAAATATGTGTGAGTGAGGACACTTACTTTAATGTTGTTAAAGGGTTTGCGTATCGCCATGATCAGCAAAGCTTTACTAGTCAGGGCCACCCATGCTAGATTGGAATGCTGTGAGCGATCAGATGAAAATCTCCCACTATTACCAAGCCCCACTGGTCTGCATGGTGATGAAAACTGGACAAACTCCAGGTATGGAATGACATGTCTGAGGCTTTTGTCCTGCAGTAGATTAGAAACGGCTGTATTTGTTGTGTTTGTGTGCATATATATATATATATATATATATATATATATATATATATATATATATATATATATATTATATATATATGTTAATTTCATTAATGACCTTCATATTTTATACTACATCTATGTTTGTACTGTAGAGTTTTTTTTATTATATTATATTGAGACATGAGAAACATCCGGTCTTAGGATTTCTTGTGATTTCAGTTTAAATTGTAGGGTAACTCAGAGTGCAGACCTCCGCCACGGCAGCTTATATCTCGGTGGCGTGCATTTTTATACTCTTGAATATCAACCAAGTTTGAAATGTCTGTGACAAAGATTAAACTTATGGCTGATTACGTGATATGGTTGTTTTGCTCGTCCGTGACCTTGAACTTTGACCTTCCAAAATTTAATAATTTCCAGTTTTTTTACATAACAGTTTAAAGTCTCTGTAAGATGTATTACTTTAAGATTGAAATTATGGCCGTATGGTTGAAAACCGGAATTTGACCTTTTGGTTGATCTTGACTTTGAGCTTCGACCTTAACTTGTATTAATTGGTGTGGATTTTCATACACTCAAATATGAAACAAGTTTGAAGCCTCTGTGACAACAATGTCCAAACTTATGGCTAATTACGTGAATTGGACATTTTGCTTGACCATGACCTTAACCTTCCAAAATTTAATGATTAATAGCTTTTCACATAACAGTTAATCCCTGAAAGTCTTTATACTGTGATTAAAATTGTGGCCAGGAAACTGCTAAAAAACAAACACACAAATCAAAAACACACAAACAAGGGCGAAAACATGACATCCTTCCAACTTCGTTGGAGGCGTTAATGATTTTGTACAAATATCTTCTCTCTATCTCTAGATTTTTGCTTGACAACCTGTGCAACACATGAAGGTCCCAGCCTAAATGTTGTTCTGTTTCCATTGGGCATTTTTAGATTCCTGAAAGAGAGAAACAATGCAATTGTTATTGTGAAATCATTTTATTATTCAATCTCGTCCAAATTGCATCATGTATTGCGAAGTACTGTGTATTTTCTCTCCAATGTACCCCACATTAGGAACCCTTGCACTATGCAAACCTTTAAAAAATGCCATTAATATTCAGCCCCCCCCCCCAAAAAAAAAAAAAAAAAAAAAACTTATTGTTGATACAATTATATATTTGTAATTATTTAATCATTTGATTATTTTTTATGATCTTGAAACAAATGTTTCTTTAAAACCTAATTTGTTGCTCTTGTTATTTTGTGACATTAAAGAATAAGGAAAGAACATCGAGAGTATTGCTAAAGGCTGTAGAAAATGTGTATCATTCTTTCTTCTTAAGATCTACAATTCATACTTTTCCCAATGAAACATGTCCTTATTGTGACCAACCATTTTAATAATACTTTTATCCTGAAAGATAAGAAATATGATATTCATATATTGCGGAATTCCGAAAACGTGGTTATTTCTATTTTCCCGAATTTTTCTTCAATATTTTTACTTCTTTCTTTTCTTTAACGATTTCCAGACCAGTTGGAAAATAAAATTCAGGACTATATACAGCTGAAGAAGTCCATTGTGAAATATCTTTATACCTTCGTTACGTAATGATAATAAACCAATACATTGAATAACAAATATTACAGAAATATTTGTGACACGAAGTGGGAGATGCTGAATGGAGAAGTATTGAATTAAAAGCTCAAGATAGAGAAGACTGGCGAAATGTAACGGAGGACCTTTGTGTCAATAGGCATTGGTGGAGGAGATTATGGTGATGATGCTATATATTTGCAGCAATTTTTTGTATGATGTTGAACAGGCTGACATAAGTCTTTTTATAGTTTATATATGAAATATCTGTTTTGATGTTAATGTTTTTAAAATATTTTATTTTGATTGTTTATTATTTATCATATTTTTTATTTATTTTCTTATTTCCTTTCATCACGGGGCTATTTTTCCCTGTCGGAGCCCTTAGGCTCATAGCATCTTCCTTTTCCAATTTCCAATTAGGGTCGTAGCTTGGCTAGTAATAATATATATATATATATATATATATATATATATATATATATATATATATATATATATATATATATATATGTATGTATATAATATATATATATATATATATATATATATATATATATATATATATATATATATATATATATATATATATGTATGTATATAATATATATATATATATATATATATATATATATATATATATATATATATATATATATATATATATATATATATATGTATGTATTTAAAATATATATATATATATATATATATATATATATATATATATATATATGTATGTATATAAAATATATGTATATATATATATATATATATATATATATATATATATATATATATATATATATATATATATATATATATATATATATATATATATATATATATATATATAATCTATTTCTTTTTCAACGCCAGTGCTTCCCCACTTGAAATGTAATATCTAATGATAGCGGTTGCTATTCATATTTCCTATCCTGTTTACTCCTTTCTCAAAGAGTTTGTCTACCTAGATGTGTGTCAAGAGATTATATTTTTTCCTAAAATAGCTTATATATTTCGCTGAAAATATTTTCCATGTCTTCACCATCGTTTATAAAAAATAAGATGTATCATTCCAATATATGTGGACATTGAATTTTCCCTCTTTTTCTCATAAATAATATCATGGTTTTGTTGTCTTTCCAATTGCCGTTGCAATAAATAGTTGTTAATAAAACTTGAGTATATTTTTCGTAAACATCGATTGAAAACTTTATCTTTCTACTCCTCATAATTTGGATGTTTTTACCTTTGTATTTTGTGTTGCTTCTAATTTTATTATATGTTTTTTATCTCTGTAGTTTATATTCTTGTGTTGCTTATATTTTTTTATCGTATTATTATTATCATTATTATTAATATTATTATTATTATTATTATTATTATTATTATTATTATTATTATTATTATTATTATCATTATCATTATTATAATTATTAATATTATTATTATTATTATTATTATTATTATTATTATTATTATTATTATTATTATTATTATTATTATTATTATTATTATTTGCTAAGTTACAACTCTAGTTGGAAAAGCAGGATGTTATAATCCCAAGGGTTCTAAAGGAGAAAATAGCCTAGTGAGAAAAGAAAATCAAAAGTTTGGATTCCAGGTCAAAACACAGGATTTCATGGCATCCATTTCACTTCTTATTTTCATCTTCTGTTTCTTCTTCTTCATTAAAGATGGGTTTCGGGCATCCCAAAAACCTCAAATCGATCATCAATCAATCAATCATCTGCAGAAAAATGCCGATGATTGATTGATTTGAGGTTTTCAGGATGCCAGAAAACCTCAAATCTATCAATCAATCAATCATTGGAATTTTTCTACTTCTAAAACCTTACTTGACTGCTCCCTTTTTTGTTTCTGCTTTATGAATATTATTTGTAATAGAATTGTCCTTTTAACATTTATTTTGGTTATGGTAGACTACTGAAAACGTCCCTGCTTGGCGATCTGCTGGACTGCGATTCGATACCCGCTCGAGCTTGAAAGTTTCTTGTAGTGTCTGCAATTTCACCATTTTATTAAGATAAGAATTGGGTGTTTGGGACCCTTTAGATATACCTGTTGACTCATCATCAGCCTTTGCCTGACCATCCTTGGTCCTAGCGCGGGTGGAGAGGGGCCATGGGCGCTGACCTATATAGTCAGTCTTTAGGCCATTGTCACTGTCACTGCCATTCATGAATGACCTTTAATCCTTTTGCATCTGGATTGCTCACAATTGGATCTGTACCTTGAGTTTTATTAACTAGTTTTATTTCAGTTAGTATTCCAGTTTTTAGTAATGATTTTACCTTTGCACATATTTGTATATTAAGTTTTCTCAGTATCTTTCGTAAGAGATAAGCTAAAATATCTCAGTTATTAAGAAACCTACATCCTCAATATAAAAGGACCATATATATATATATATATATATATATATATATATATATATATATATATATATATATATATATATATATATATATAAAAAGATGTGTGAAAAATTGTATATATACATATATATAATATGTATGTATACATACAATCTACACAGTATTTATATGCATATTTTATATTTTATTATATACACACACACACACACACACACACACACACACACACATATATATATATATATATATATATATATATATATATATATATATATATATATATATATATATATATATATATATATATGTATATGTTTGTACGTATGAATTCACACTCATGTATCGTATTAAAGTTCATAGCATTAGTCAGCAATGATATCAGGACTCGGGTTCTTCCCCTTTACAATGAAAGAAATACAAGATCACTGACATTTTCAGCGTTACTTCACAGAAACTCAGAACATAGAAGATATGGATGATGACAGCGAAGCAAGAACGACACATTAACTGAAAATGATGACACTCAAGAAGCGGTGGCAGGACTTTCGTTTGGAAGATGGCCAGGAAGTATAAACGGCAAAGATTGTCTGGAACTCTTAATTCTTACTTTCCATTTCATGGTAAAGAGTAGGAGTCGTCATATAAAAATATTTGCAAGGAACTTAGGATACCTATACCCTACCAATTAGTTAGGAGGCAGTGATCCTCTCTCTCTCTCTCTCTCTCTCTCTCTCTCTCTCTCTCTATGTATATATATATATATATATATATATATATATATATAAATAAATTTTATATATATATATATATATATATATATATATATATATATATATATATATATATATATATATATATATATATATATATATATATATATGACGATCATACTTATGCGATTTTATTTGGTACTATGTAACCATTAACAGGATTCTGGATTATTGTACATCACCTGATGTAGATGTTGTGTTAATTGCAAACTTTGCTCGTTATGTTGTTTGCCATTCTTGGTTCTTTTTAATCAGTATCTGGTTATTTTCATTTCCTTGTTAACATGATCTTTATATGGCCATAAATCTTTATTAATCTCACATCGTTTGATAAGTGACGTGAGATTGATTGATTGATTGATATGAGGTTTTCTGGCATCCTTACATCTAAGGTTATTGACGCCGAAGTGACAAGGTGTTTTATTGGAGTGGGGTTCGAATTCCGCTCAAGCTCGATAGTCTCTTGTACAGTAGTGTCTGCAACCTCACCATCCTTGTAAGCAAGGATGGGGGCTTTGGGGGAGCATATAGGGCTACCTGCTGAGTCAGTAGTAGTCATTGCCTACCCCTCCCTGGTCCTAGCTTGGATGGAGAGGAGGCTTGGGCAATGATCATATATATATATATATATATATATATATATATATATATATATATATATATATATATATATATATATGTATGTATGTATGTATGTATGTATGTATTTTGTATATATATATATATATATATATATATATATATATATATATATATATATATATATATGTATGTATGGTCATTGTCTTGGGCATTGTCTCTGTCCCTTGCATCTGTCAATCATGAGTGATATTTAAACTTTTAAATGTGTGCCGCTTGATCTCTGAGTCAATAACCCATTTTAGCTCAAACATTTTCTGAGAATATTCTGGATATTATGTGAAACTTCATTTGCTTTCTCCCTTCCTATAGTTTCTTTACATTACAAACATAGCCTGAGACATGCATGATACGCTTGTTTCAGAGTCATTGTAACCTTAAGACTAATATTCTCTTTGGGGATAAAGAGATATGTTTAACCCTGGAGAGATGCAGTTATAAGTACAAAAAGCAGAGGTGAGAATGCTGAGGTGGATTATGAGAATATTATTGCTTGAAAGATTGGAGAATGATAAAATAAGAATGGCAGGCGTTGTAAAGATTACAGAGGTGATAAGAGTGTCACGATTGAGATGATGTGGTCACGTGTTGAGGATGGATGGTGGGGAGGGCGCTAGTAGGGCAAGGGAGGAACATGTTAATGGGGAAGATCAAGAGGGCGGCAAAGATAAAGTGAAGGGGGATATGGAGAGAATGGTATGGTGGAAGAGGATGCCTCTGATAGAAGGCAAAGGAGCGGGTGCAACAGGCAACCGACCCCTTAATGTAAGGTTAACGGTGGGGAAGAAGAGATGCAGTCATAAGGGCCTATTCAACGCTTGATTGAGTGTCATGGTTGTCCCTCAGTAAGTAGGAAAAATGTGGCCTTTTATGTGGCACAATTTATCATTTAAAAGTGTTCTTGATAAACTTAGCACCTTTAGTCTAACTTCAACTTAACCTATTACTCAAGCGCCACACAACAACAACAACAAATGCTTTGTTAGGCAGTGTGATGTTGCTGATGATGACTGATAGAATTAAAGAATATTAAAAAGAAAACGTTTGTCTCGGAAGGGGCACAAACGCAAGATCGGTCTCTCTGACCTCGACACAGAGTAGCCGAAGGCGATATTTTACGGAAAAAAATGGAAAATTTAAATTTTACCCATTGTTAATTAAAGCTTTACCGCTTTTTATTCTTTAGTTTCTGGAACCTCGCCATCCTTGTTAGCTAAGGATGAATGGTTTTGGTGAGCCTATAAGTCTACCTGCTTAGTTATAAGCAGCTATTGTCTGGCCCTCCCTGGTTCTAGCGTGGGTGGAGAGGGGCTAGGACGCTGACCATATGTACATATGGTCATTCTTTAAGGCATTATCATGCTAGGATATTGTCACTTTCCCTTCCTTCTGCCATTCATGAGTGACATTAAAACCTTTAAATGAGAGGCATCAGATAAGTCATCCTTCTGAAATCTCAGAAAGTTCTAACCCCAAAACATCTTACTGAACTTATACCTGAAACAGCCACGTGTATCGATGGGTTTTTAGGAACTAAATATATTTTGATTAAATGTATTCTTTTAATCGTATGAAAGAAAAGCCCCAAAGCACAGAGAGTGCTTGCGGCTAAAAGCATTTCACATGCATCAGGATTAAATGCAGTTTCTTTCATATTCCAGTAAAACCAGACAGTGTTATCACCAAGGAGCTTATCACACAGAGATAAGCCACGAAATATCTTTTCAGACTTGGAAGCCGTTGGAAACAGACCGATAAGCTTTTTACGTTATGTGAAAAATCACGACTATTTTCTGCATTTCATTTTCATGCTCGTCTTTTTTTTTTATTTCTGTTCTCCATTGAAGAAAAAGATGGACGATTATTATTATTATTATTATTATTATTATTATTATTATTATTATTATTATTATTATTGGTTTTCGGTGCCATGTCAAATTAGATATATTAGCAAAGAGTAACTCGATGTATCATTTACAAGCCTTAATAAGGAACGTACCCAGACTCGATTCCCGGGCGAGGAGGAAAAGCATTTTGGGCACATTATGCTTTAGTAGTTTAGTGGGTTGGACAAGGAAGCTGCAACTCCCGCCAAGGCAATGGCTGAGGAAAAACTGTAAAACTGTCATTGAGATTTCTTGATGTTATTGATTTGCACACAAGGCGTGTTTTTGAAAATCTGAATTTGATTTTTTTATTTTATACTTTATTTTTTTATTACTAGTGTACGCGATCCGTCTAAAATGACTGCTAAATATTTAGATATGCATTTACGCACAAGTAACCCATTTTCACCAATGGGTGACTACTATCTCTCCCCCTTACTCGAGGGACGGGGAGTGCTGAGCGTGACCTGATATATATATATATATATATATATATATATATATATATATATATATATATATATATATATATATATATATCTATATATATATATATATATATATATATGTACACGTATACATACACATACATCTATATGTATATATACAGTATAAACATGTATATATATGTATACATGTATATATATATATATATATATATATATATATATATATATATATATATATATATATATATACATTATTCTGTATATGTATGTTTATGTATATACATGTATATATATATATATATATATATATATATATATATATATATATATATATATATATATATATATATATATATACACATACATACATATATGTACTGTATGTATACAGTACATGTATATATATGTATACAAATATATATGTACAGTATGTATGAATGTATGTATATGTATATATATACTTATACAGCATTCTGTATATATATATATATATATATATATATATATATATATATATATATGTATATATATATGTATATATATATATATATATATATATATATATATATATATATATATATATATATATATATATATATATATATATATACACACACATACTCAGACACTTGCACTTTATTATATAGGGGATATATCTTTTATCCACAAGGTAGAATCAACATATTTTTCTTTTTCTTTTTATACCACAAAACCAAACGCAAATGATGTTTCTCATTTGTTTCATAAAGTTAACTTAATGCCAGCACGGGGCCTTTGCTATGTCGAGCTAACTCTAGCATACATAATAAGAGCCATTAATCTAATAAAGCGAATCTACGTTGGGGCGTTAGATCCTTGAAACGAAGTCGAGGGTCGTTCATAACAGCTAATAAGAAGACCGGATGCGTTCCTCATTGCCACAAAACTTACACGTGGAAAATCTTGTTATGAGATTAAATTTATAATTGATCTTGAGTTCTTTTTTATTAGAGGAAATGTGAAGATGATTTGATTACAAAAAAATTGTCGAGATTAGATTACATTTTGGCAATGAAGCCGATTTTATTAACTGATGTTTAATTAAACGATAACTTCCAAGTATTGGTTGGAACTCTTACAACCTACACGATACTCATGGTTACTTTGTAGAGAGAGAGAGAGAGAGAGAGAGAGAGAGAGAGAGAGAGAGAGAGAGAGAGAGAGAGAGAGAGAGAGAGAGAGAGAGAGAGAGAGAGCACTCTTATATGAGCAATTCAGGAAATTTCATGACTTATTGAGAGTGGCTATCAATCTAGAAGCTTTTGAGAATGACTCTCTCTCAGAGGTTACGGAATATGAAATTCATCATATAATGGGGAAATTAACTTTCCTATGTAATTTTTCATAAAAAATCTTGGAATACATTCCGGTATTTCTATTTCGATTCCAATGGATAAATTGAATTCATCATGAAGTAGCTTACTTGACTCTACCTTTCATTTATATAAAAAAAATCTACTCATCTTTTTAAATTGGATTGTTTCAAATATTTTTACTTGTTGATTTTATGCATACCAGATGTTCACACACAAACACATAAACACCCATAAATAAATATACTTTGAAAAGAAAAATGTTGAGGAAAAGTTTGCTAGAATGGGTTCATTAGCAAGTTGGTAAGAAAAGAGTTTGCTAGTTTGTATTAATTAACAAGTTGGTGAAAGGCGTAGTTAAAAAGAAGTAACTGGAGGATTATTTGATCATTGTTTGGCTGAAGCGTAAATTGCGTTAGATAAAGTTAGAGAAGTGTGAAAATGTTGCTGTAATTAGGACAAGCGAGTTGGATAAGCTGGAAGTGCACAAAGAATGTAAGGAGTAGCCCATTGTTGTAGCCTATTGGAATCATCGCTGCCTGGCGATCTGCTGTACTGCGTACGATTCCCGCTCAAGCTCTATAGTTCCTTGTAGCGTCTGCAATCCTTGTGAGCTAAAGAAATGTGGGTTTTAGGAGCCTATTTGTCTGCCTTATAAGTTATAAGCAGCCATTACCTGGCCCTCCCACGTCTAGATTGGGTGAAAAGCTGATTATGTCCAGTCTCTATGCCATTGTCCTGCTAGGGCATTGTCACTGTCTCTTGCCTCTGCAATTTATGAGTGACCTTTAAACCTTCAGACTGTGGTTAACCCTAAAGAAACTGAGGAGAAAGGACCGGATAAGGTAAGTGTCAGCAGAGGCTGTTCTTGGCAATAGGTGCGTAACAAGAGGGTCTGAGATTAGTAACTGGTGGATAAGCATATAAAGCATTTAGAGTAGGGAAGAAAATGGAATCTTTGAACTAAAATTGCATTTTGTAAAGGAATAGGTGCAGGCGTACATGACGGTGGTAGGGTAGTCAAGAAAAAATGAGATAGATAAAGATGGCTGGTAGCACAAACAGGAGAGAAGGTGAATTGAACCTTCAAGGAGGATGAGAAGATATTGTGTAAGTAGGTAGAGAGATACAGTGACATAAATGTAGCCCCAAGATAATGGATTAAGTATTGAGGATTTGTGTTATTTAGCTGATCATCCGGAGCCTCGCCAGGTAGTGCCACTTGATTGCCAACCTTTGGAGATGCTTCTGTTCACGGAAGCATTTAAAGCCGCTTTGGATGGCTGGCCGGAGAAGGGCAACTGCACATGGACGTTTTGGAGATGCATTGAGCATAGCTCTACAAGCATTCCAGCAACAATGCAAAACTTGAAAGGGTTAGTTTATATAATGCTGAAAATGCTTTTGTAAATGACTATTGATGGTGTGAGAACGGCTATTAAGAGGTAGAAGAAAGAAAAGACAAAGAGTTGATGGAAATATGCTCCATATAGTACTGAAGTACGGTGGTACGATCAAGTGGCTGACTAGGTTTTGTAAGGTATTTCTGGGTTAGAGAAAAAATTGTCACAGGAATGGATGTCAGGAGTAATTGTACAGGTGTATAAAGATAAGAGTAATAAAGGCAACTACACTCACATTATATATATATATATATATATATATATATATATATATATATATATATATATATATATATATATATAATGAGCTATAATGTAAGATAAATGCATAAGGAGGAAATTGATTCTTGAATATTCACTTGTCCTTTAAAGATCAGAGCATTGTTGGAACTTAATCCTTTTTCTCTTGTTTGCTTATAGTTCATAAGCATTGTCTTCAATGATAGCTCTAAGAACCGTGAAGTTGTATTCAGAATTCTTGGTGTTGTGGTTAAAAAGACAACGTTTAATGGCTTGGAACAATGCTATTATCAGCTCCTCCATTTTCTGGAATAGAGCAAAATGTTAAAAGGCTGGGAAAGGTGCTATTCCTTTTTGCTTCATATCCAATACGAATGAATAATGACATTACCTGTACTTGTTCGTTCGTGTTCCCTGCTTCAGTTTTAATATGTTCCGAGAATCGGTCATCCTCTACTAGAGGGCGTTATATATTCCTCTGAGCGAACTCCACCCACGAATCTCTCTCTCTCTCTCTCTCTCTCTCTCTCTCTCTCTCTCTCTCTCTCTCTCTCTCTCTGTTCAAGATATGTGTCAGTATTTATAAGATAACTGTGTTAGAAATGTTTGTAGTATCATTTTAAAAGTTTCCTTTACTGCTTTCATACGTGGGGAGAGTGAGAGGATGGATCCCTGCCGTGAGCGCGAGGTGCTATAGAACTTTCGTTCTCCCATCATGGGTTTATTGTTCTGCGAATTTAGACTCGACAGAGCTAACAGCATATGAAATTTATCCTATAAATTATAAGGATATAGACAGTAATAGTACAATTTCGAAATGAATTAAAGAATATAAGATATTTTTCTCATGCAGCTGCGGACTGGAGAGAGAATAATGCTTCCCTTTTCCAAGTGACAAAACTTCAATGGATTTCATTCAAGGGAAATTCTTGCCAGTGTTAATTAGATGAATAAGGAAAGAAAGGATGTAAAGAGAGAGAAATATATTTTTGAAAGTAGAGACGATATGGGCTTCAGAGAACAGCTTATCATTTCTTGAGCCTTAAAGGGTCACGTCCTTGTTATTAATAATTGAATGCTGTCATTTATATTGTTCAGAGTACACCTGCTTCCAGGTGTGTCTGTATGTAGTTAATGGAGCAAGGCTTTGATAATGGTGAAGTTATTGCATTTAATTTTCTCTTGATTTCGTCATTTGTATTTTGTCTTTTTATATCCGTGATTCGACTGGTTCAGAAAAATGACATGTTTTCAAATGTGTTCATTCGTTTCAAAGTATTCGGTTTCTTTTGTCCTGTATTATTGTTAGCTAATAAACTTTACCAAAATATTTTTTCTTTATTACCATTTATTGGAAAGGAAGACTTGAGAAGGGTGATTTAGTTAATCAGATAATTTGTTAATGGAAAAAAGAAATAGCGCACATAAAATACAATAAATATTTGACGAAATTATTTAAATAAAATTGCAATGAGAATTTGTTCAGATTTTTTTTTATACAAAATTAATGTTTAATTTCCCTGAAATTCGGGGTTCTGGGCTAGAAGTGATTTGGTTAGTTTATAAAAGTTATGCATTATAAATGAATCTAACAACTTATAGTAAAATTATGTAGAAATTACTTTTGTCGAATAATTTAGATAGAAGATTCACATAAGCGAACAAATAAATACACACAATATATATACTGAATATATATATATATATATATATATATATATATATATATATATATATATATATAATATATATATATATATATATATATATATATATACATACATACATATATGCATTCGCGCATATTCCTATCTTTACTTGCTAAGCTATAACCCTAGTTGAAAAAGCGGGATGCTTTAAGTCCCAGGGCACCAACTGTGAAAAATAGCCCAGTGAGGAAAAAAAATAAAGAAATATGTAAATCTGATTAAGTCTGTTCATGAGCATAATAAGTGCAAAGTTAGTGTTGATAGAGTCCTATCAAATGAATTTTCAGTGAACAGCGGAGTACTCCAAAGGAGTGTAACGGGCCGAGAGAAGGTTGTGAACTCAAAGGCAGTGTGAAAGCAACTGAGTTAGTTTATTGTAGAACACACTCCTTTATATACAAAATCTCAAAGCAACAAGAATTTTCATGTTGAGAAATCGACAATGTTACAGAGGAAAATAGCAGACATGATTTTTCAGGTTCTTTTTAGTGCGAGGGGAGAGTGAAGGTACAAGCACAAAATGAACTATGTACGATCGTGTGACACACGGTTGGTACATGGCTCCCCCCCTAAAAATGACATACTGTACATGTTAAATAGGGCGCCCTGATCTAGAGAGGCGAACTGTAGGCGGGTCATCTGGCAAAAGATAAGCAGGTTTTAGACGATCAATGGAGACCCAGTCTTCTTAGCCACGAATGTTTAGCAGGAATGCTTTCGGACTGTGTCGGATCACAAGGAAAGGGCCCATGTAAGGGGGCGTTAGCGGTGGCTTGCTAGTGTCGTTGCGCAGGAAGACATGCATTGCAGAGTGCAAGTCTGTTGGTATGTGATGCTTCGCTGGGGGCTTGTAAGTGTGGCGGCATGGAGTAAATTTTCCCACGACGTGACGTATGCGCTGGAGATCGTCGGAGGATGTTGTAGAAGGAAAAAATTCGGCAGGGACGACCAACGGGTCACCATACACCATTTCAGCTACCGAGACGTCGAGGGCATCTTTAGGAGTGGTCCTTAGTCCCAGGAGGACCCAGGGAAGTTGAGTAAACCAGTTGGAATCCTTGCAGCGGGACATCAAAGCTGCTTTGAGGGTGCGATGAAAACATTCAACCATTCCATTGGCAGCGGGGTTGTAGGCCGTTGTCTGATGTAGGGTGATGCCCAGGAGATTCGCTAATGATGTCCACAATTGAGAGGTGAAAGTGGTTCCCCTGTCAGAAGTAATATGCTCAGGGATACCAAATCTTGCAATCCATCCAGAGAGCAAGGCAGATGTACATGAGGCGGACGTTGCAGTTTCCATGGGAATGGCTTCAGGCCAACGAGTGGAGCGGTCGATGACGGTAAACAGGTAACGATGTCCTTGTGATGTGGGTAGGGGGCCTACAACGTTGACGTGAATGTGTGCGAAACGACGCTGAGGTTGAGGAAAGGTGCCCACTCCTGAATCCGTGTGTCGATGTACTTTGGAAGTTTGGCAAGAAGTACAGGCGCGGACCCAATCCTTAGCATCCTTAGAAATGCCGTGCCAAATGAACTTTGCCTTCAGCAGCTGTGCAGTAGAACGGCACGAGGGATGTGAAAGGCCGTGAATGAAATCAAACACCTGCCGTCGCATGGGAGCAGGAATCCAAGGTTGTGGTCTACCAGTACTGACGTCGCAGAGGAGGGTGGTGTTGGAGTCTTCGAGGGGAAAGTCTTCCCAACGGAGGGACGTGCAGGATGTCCTACATGCCTGATACTCTGGATCCTGTCGTTGGGCGTCAGCCAAGGCGTTGTAATCCAATCCCAGTTGAACGGCAGCCAACGTGTTTCTTGACAGGGCATCGGCAACGGGATTCATTTTCCCAGGGACGTATTGAAGGGTGCGATTGTATTCAGCCACGGTGGAGAGATGTCGGCGTTGCCGGGCGGACCAGGCATCAGACTGTCGAGTAAAGGCGTGCACCAGAGGCATGTGGTCTGTGTGAATGACGAAGGGCATACCTTCTAAGAAATGGTGAAAGTGACGGACAGCCAAGTGCACCGCCAGCAACTCTCGATCTAAGGTAGAATAACCCGATTCTGCCTTGGACAGTTTTCTGCTGAAGAAGGCCAATGGGCGGGGCGAGCCGTTGACCACCTGCTCGAGTACTGCACCAATAGCGACGTCGCTGGCATCGGTGGAGAGATGGAGAGGGGCATGTGGGATAGGAAAAGTGAGAGCCGCAGCAGTTGATAGGGCCTTCTTTGCATTGCAGAAGGCTGCTTCTTGAAGAGGACCCCACTTCAGGTCCTTTGGCTTGCCCTTGAGGGAGGCGTAGAGGGGAGCAAGAGTGGCGGCAATGGCTGGCAGAAAACGGTGATAATAGTTGATCATGCCCAAGAATTCCTGCAGAGCTTTGACGGTCGAGGGCACGGGGAAGTTCTGAACGGCTGCTACCTTCTCAGGGAGGGGGTGGACTCCTTCAGGAGTGATGCAGTGCCCTAAGAACGACACTTCATTGGCGCCAAAGGTACACTTGTCGTACCGGACTACAAGGTCGTTTTGTTGCAGGCGGTCGAGCACGATGCGCAGGTGACGGAGGTGTTCCTCTTTTGAGGAGGAGAACACAAGTATGTCGTCCACATAACATACACAGAAAGGGAGGTCCCCTAAGATGCCATCCATGAGACGTTGAAACGTGGCCCCAGCATTACGAAGGCCAAAACAGGAGTAATTGAAGATGTATGTACCAAACGGAGTGGTGATGGCAGTCTTGGGGATGTCTTCTGGGTTCTTAGGCACCTGATAATACCCCTTCAGGAGGTCGAGCGTAGAGAAAACCTTTGCTTTGTGCAGGTAGGAGGTCACGTCGGCAATGTTTGGGAGGGGGTAGTGATCCGGTTCTGTTTGCATGTTCAGGCGCCTGTAATCCCCGCACGGACGGAGGGAGCCGTCTTTTTTCAGAACGATGTGCAAGGGTGACGACCGTGGGCTGGAGGCCTTTTGTTAAAGGCCCATTTCCTCCATTTCGGCGAACGTCTGTTTGGCGGCTACCAATCGTTCCGGTGCCAGACGTCTGAATTTTGCGAAGACTTGGGGTCCCGTCGTCTTGATATGTTGATAAATACCGTGCTTGGCAGGAACCGTGGGCGTTTCGCGAAGTTCTGGACGGAAAACTTCCGAGTATGACGTGAGGAGGTGGGCGTAGGCATCCGTGGGTGCGCTAATGTGGAGAGCGAGGTTAGAGGGGGCGGGTTGAAGAGGTGTCGACAAGTACGAGTCTGCGTTGACCAATCATCGTTGGGCGACATCGACCAGAAGGTGGAAATGAGAGAGGAAATCCGCACCGAGGATTGGCATTGTGACGTCAGCAACGAGAAACTTCCAATTGAATTTACCGTTTCCGAACAATAATGTGAGGTTCTCGTAACCGTAGGTGGGTATCGCATATCCGTTGGCAGCTACCAAGCGGACGTCGGCAGATGTAGACAGACTACGTCGTGTCTTGAAGAGTTTCCTTGGCAAAAGAGAACGACAAGCACCCGTGTCTACCAAAAATCGCACGCCCGTTCCTGCATCATGTAAAAAGAAAAGATTAGAAACACGGGAGGCCACCGCCACGAGCGATGGCCTACTTACACGTTTTTTTTGCCACTGACAATCCTTGGCACATTTCTTCGCAGTTGCCCCGAATCTGAAGTGGTAGTAGCAAAACTGCGGCGGATGGGAGGTAGTAAGTGGCTGTAGAAGTCGTTTGTTGGGGCGCGAGCGATTGGTGGGTGGTGGGCGGCTTTGTCGCTGCATCGGCACGTCACGGTGTAGGTGTGTATGTCCTACGGCATTCATGTCAGCTTCGGTTGACGTTGAATAGGCATCCCCTTCGTGAGGGGTGGAGGCGTTGATGGAGGTCTTGAATTGGTTGTCCATAAAGGCGTCGGCTTTGGTCATCAAGTCCTTTATGGGTAAACTATCGACATTAGGTATGGCAGCGCGTATAGGTCCGGGTAAACGGCGTATCCAAAGGGCACGATGTAGGTTCACCTCACGAGGAGAGCCGTCTGCGGCAGGTTGAAGGCGAGCGATACTGGTCATTTCCCTGAGGGCAAGCGAAGCCCTTTGGTCCCCCAACGGTTGTTGCGAGAGCTGAAAAGCTTTGCTACACGGGCGGCTGGCGACGGCGAGTACTGCTGCAGAAAGTATGTTTTGAGGGCGTCATACGCTATTGGAGTGTCTACTTGTTCACAAAGCGAGTCGGATATTTCCGGGAAGGTGTCCTCGGGTATCGCCGCGAGAACATAATCTGCTTTGGTGGTTGAGCGAGTCACGCCCTTGATGCGAAACTGGACTTCGGCGCGCTGAAACCACGCAAACGCCTCTCCGCTGGCGAACGGTGAAAGGTTTAATGGGGCAGCCACAGCGCCATCTTCTGTAAAGTCCGTCATAGTACCAACGATGGAGAGGCGAGGGGGTAGGGGTGGAACGCGGTGGGAGCGAGTCGACTTCCGGGGTCACCAATGTAACGGGCCGAGAGAAGGTTGTGAACTCAAAGGCAGTGTGAAAGCAACTGAGTTAGTTTATTGTAGAACACTCTCCTTTATATACAAAATCTCAAAGCAACAAGAATTTTCATGTTGAGAAATCGACAATGTTACAGAGGAAAAATGCAGACATGATTTTTCAGGTTCTTTTTATTGCGAGGGGAGAGCGAAGATACAAGCACAAAATGAACTATTTACGATTATGTGACACACGGTTGGTACATCACCTATGTTTATCCTCCTCATTGATTTTTGTAATGCGTAGAACAGTTGTAGATGGTGGAGAAGGATTGGACTGGATAGGTAATAGGAAATAAGGTGATGTAGAGTATGCTTGTGACGCTGTCCTTATTAGCAGAGTACCACATGATTTGTAATGCTTGCTTACCAGAATGCATGAAATAACATAAGAGAGGGAGCTCAACATAGTTAGAAGAGAGACAGAGATTATTAGAACGGAATATAAAGTGGAAGATGAAATGTCATTGGAAGGTGAAACGATTAATGATGTAAAATCATTTAAGTATTCAGGAACTATGATCTATATTCTTTATAAAAATCAGACTATATATCAGTTTAGTGAGATCGGTGTTACTCTATGAACATGAGTCGTGGTTTGAGAATG
>NC_090745.1:11453735-11491235 GCF_036898095.1 Palaemon carinicauda
CGGGAAGTAAAGGTGTGACAGGATGCACTTCTCCAGAGCGAGGGGTCCCTGGGATTCATGTGTTCAACTGTACATTTCTAAGGAAGAAATGGAGAATGAATGCAATCTTCAAAATGCTTTACCTCATAGTAAGCAGCTCTTCTAGAAGAAGGGCATTCCAAAAACGAACCATTGTTCTCTAGTCTTGGGTGGTGAAATAGCCTCTGTATAATGGTCTTCCATTTTCTTGGGGTAGAGTTATCTTGCCTGAGGGTACAATCAGGAACTCTATTCTACCTGTTTTCTTATTTCCTTTCCTCACTGGGCTATTTTCCCTGTTAGAGCCCTTGGGCTTATAGCATCCTGCTTTTCCAACTAGGGTTGTAGCTGAGCTAATAATGATAATGATAATAGTGTAGATAGGGCTTCAAGCTGAATGGGCTCCCAGATCACAACGTTTTTCTTTTAGCCCAAATCCATAAATCCAGTCCAGAAGTGTAGGTTATTTTGTATGAAATTGACGACGAAAGTCGACTTCCTCAATGAGATACAGAGACAGCGAGACACCTTTAATATTTCATGGAAAAAAATGTAAAACTCTTATGGGTGTGAGAAACTGCCACAGTTCTTATGGAAGATTAAAAGAATTAGATTAGTGGCAGCTCTTAGACAAAAACAACTTTCAGACATAGATTAGAATAATGCAGTTCAGATGCAGAGGGAAAAGCAAAACATATTTCTTGCAAACGCGACAGAGGATAAAAGGGAGGTTAGTTTTCTGGAACTGGGCGTAAGGCTGAAAATCCCGTTTCAGATGTTGAAAAGATTTCCTTCATGACTAAATTCATGTGATGTGAAGGTTGGTGTTTTTGGCAAAAAGAAAATCATCATCTAGTGCAAATAATTTCAATCTAGTAATGTTTTGTGAAGAGAAGAACAGTAATCTGCGTTACATTTAGTTATCGCTTAGTTCGTATTTTGATATTCAAATTTGATTAGTATTTCACCAACCTAAGTAGGGTATTTCTGTAATCAACGCTTACTAATTTTACTTGATAACAGTGCTCTAATAAAACGAAATAGGAATGAACATTGTCGAACTATTTCAAAATTCCGGAAGTTAGAATGATGTAATCTAAACCTCGTTTACTCCAAGTGATGTTCGTCACTCTTGTTTAGATAGACTGTACCCATACTAATGGCAAATTTATTACAAATGGCAAGCTTATTATAATTGGAAAGGCTTATTACAAATGGCAAGTTTATTGCAAATGGCAAATTTGTTATAAATGGCAAGCTTATTACAAATGGCAAGCTTATTATAATTGGCAAGCTTATTACAAATGGCAAGTTTATTACAAATGGCAAATTTATTATAAAAGGGCAAGCTTATTACAAATGGCAAGCTTATTATAATTGGCAAGCTTATTACAAATGGCAAGTTTATTACAAATGGCAAATTTATTTTAAATGGCAAGCTTATTACAAATGGCAAGCTTATTATAATTGGCAAGCTTATTACAAATGGCAAGTTTATTACAAATGGCAAATTTATTATAAATGGCAAGTTTATTACAAATGGCAAGCTTATTACAAATGGCAAGCTTATTATAAATGGCAAGTTTATTACAAATGGCAAATTTATTATAAATGGTAAGCTTTGAAATGAAAATCTGAATAGGTGAAGTAGGCTAGAAGTGGCATTGAAATAGTAATCCAAGGAAACAGAGAGAGAGAGAGAGAGAGAGAGAGAGAGAGAGAGAGAGAGAGAGAGAGAGAGAGAGAGAGAGAGAGACTTCTCACTCTTGAAGTCTTTGAAGAGCGATTTTTTTTCTTCTTCTCTCTCTCTCTCTCTCTCTCTCTCTCTCTCTCTCTCTCTCTCTCTCTCTCTCTCTCTCTCTCTCTGTTTCCTTGGATTACTATTTCAATGCCACTTCTAGTCTACTCCACCGATTCAGATTTTCCTTTGAGAGAGAGAGAGAGAGAGAGAGAGAGAGAGAGAGAGAGAGAGAGAGAGAGAGAGAGAGAGAGAGAGAGAGAGAGAGGGGTAAAAATCCTTCAAAGGAACAGCACCACTATGCCAATTACCACCCATCACCCGGGGGAGCTTAGGCCTTTTGATTTGTTAAAGAGAGTCCTTTGGTAACCCACCATCAAAAGGGGTCATCTCTCCTGAGAGATCATCTGTTGAAGCTTATTGAATAATATCGGATCTGATTATGATGGCATATACATACTATGGAAGGAATTAATAACCTACATTGTGAAAGTTGTAGCCACATAGCAGCAGTAGAGAGAATTCAGTTTACGGCTCGAGTCATGTATAATTTTATACACATACATATATATCAATATATGAATATGTGTATATATATTTTAGATAGGTAGTAGTAGTAGTAGGTTGACCAAGGCACCTGCCACTCGTTGATACACTACTGCTAGAGAGTTATGGGGCCCTTTGACTGGCAGACAGTACTACATTGTATCCTTCTTTCTGGTTACGGTTCATTTTCCATGTTGCTTATATAGGCTGGCCTATTCTTTACAGATTTTCCTCTGTCCTCATACAATTGACAACACTGATTATCAAATAATTCCTCTTCACCCAAGGGGTTAAATACTGCACTGTAATTGGTCAGTGGCCACTTTCCTCTTGGTAAGGGTAGAAGGGACTCTTTAGCTATGGTAAGCAGCTCTTCCAGGAAAAGGACACTCCAAAATCAAACCATTGTTCTCTAGTCTTGGGTAGTGCCATAGCCTCTGTGCCATGGTCTTCCACTGTCTTGGGTTAGAGTTCTCTTGCTTGGGGGTATACTCAGGCACACTATTCTATCTTATTTCTCATCCTCTTCTTTTGTGAAAAGTTTATATAGTTTATTTAGGAAATTTTTGTTTTTATGTTGCAGTTCTTGAAATATTTAATTTTTCCTTCTTTCCTATCCTCACTGGGCTACTTTCCCGCTTGGAGCCCCTGGGCTTATTGCATCCTGCTTTTCCAACTAGGGTTGTAGCTTAGCAAGTAATAATAATAATATTAGGACCTTTACTGGCCCCATCGGATCTCTCTCCGATTATGGCTCATTTTTCCTTTGCCTACATACACTGAATAGTTTCGCCTATTCCTTTACACATTCTCCTCTTTCCTCATACACCTGACGACACTAAGATGACCAAAACATTCTTCGTCATCGAAGGGGTTAACTACTGCACTGTAATTGTTCAGTGGCTGGGGTAGAAGAGACTCTTTAGCTATGGTAGGAGCTTTTTTAGGAGAACACTCCAAACTCTCATTATTGTTCTCTAGTGGGTAGTGCCATAGCCTCTGTACCATGGTCTTCCACTGTCTAGGGTTAGAGTTCTCTTGCTTGAGGGCACACCCAGGTGCACTATGCTATCTGTTTCCTTATTTCCTTTCCTCACTTGGCTGTTTTCCATGTTGGAGCCCTTGGGCTTATAGTATCCTTCTTTTACAATTTGTGGTACAGGTCTGAATATTTATAAAATGTTGAATTCAAAGGTTTCCTGATTTATAGAAGATGGCAGAAAACCTTTTTTTATTGAACAAGTACATCCAGACAAAAGGAAGAATGTTAATGCTAAAGGTTTGAAGATTCACGAAATATTCAAATGAAGGGTTTTAAAATTTTAGGAAGAGGGCGAAATATCTTTTGTTTATTGAACAAGCACACAATACATCTTCCACAAAACTTGTTCGAGGATATTGTCTGATTTGGACGTCTTGACATCTATATCAGAATGAAAAGGAGATTCTCGCTACACATCTATGGCAGAATGAAAAGGAGAATCTCTTAGGTCATTCTCACAGATGAGATTCTCCTCAAAGGCGATCGTTTCCTCATCAGCGAAGCTTTGATGTCTTGCGCCTTTCATCCCGGCATCTGTTTGGGAAGATCCTCTTCTTCTTTTTCTTCGTCTTCTTTTCTGTCTCTGATACAATAGACATTTCATGCTTCACATTGCTTGCTGTTTCAGGCATAAGCTTAGGCTCGCTTCATGTTCTGGTGTAAGCTGTTAGCGATAATGCATATGAAATTTGAATTTGGGTGCAATGCTTGCTTGACTGCATATCCTTTTGGAAAAAATTATGGATCTGGAAGAATGAATTATCTAAGAGCGAAAATATCACACACACAAACACACACACACACACACACACACACACACACACATTTTATACCATGTTGTGTCTTAGAATCTTTGGTATTAAAATTCTACAATTATATACGTTGTGTATCTAAAAAATACATAAGCTTTCGCAATTTTTACAAAGTGCATCTTCAGCTGAAGAGATAGATAGATAGATAGATAGATAGAGAGCTACGTTAAGTTTTATAATGGAATTTAATACTTTCAAAATTACTTTTTTCATGGGTGAGCATTTTGTTGAAGAATAGTTTAATAGGATTCTCTCTCTCTCTCTCTCTCTCTCTCTCTCTCTCTCTCTCTCTCTCTCTCTCTCTCTCTCTCTCTCTCTCTCGTGTTTCATTCAGGCAACTTTAACTTTGGAAACAGGATTTTGTGATAAACTCAATTATATTCTCTCTTTCCGTTCCCTTTCCTAAACTCATTACCAATCCATATGATTTTTTATTATTATATATTTAGCAATAATAATGTTGATGATGATAATGTAATTGATTATGATAATAGAAATAATAAATAGAAACGGAAGAAGTAGGATAATGAAATTAGAAATCGGCTTCACTTTTGATATGTAATGTTTCACTTTATTTACATTTTTTATTCACATTCAACACATTTGATGGTAAATTTAAGCTTTTATTCACATGAAAATCTTAAAATACTTCAGTCATGTTTATCGTATAGATGATAAACTTTCATTATAACGATACCACGTTATCTTCAAAAGCTGTAGGATGCTGGTTACCCTTTTTTTTATTATTATTATTACATGTTAAGCTACAACCCAAGTTGGAAAAGCAGGATGCTATAGGCCCAGGGGCTTCAAGAGGGAAAATAGCCCAGTAAGGAGAGGAAACAAGGAAAAATAAAATATTTTAAGAAGAGTAACATTAAAATAAATATATCATATATAAACAATATAAAGATAGAATAATGTGACCGAGTGTACCCTCAAGCAAGATAACTCTAAACCAAGACAGTGGAAGACCATGGTACAGAGGCTATGGCACTACCCAAGACTAGAGAACAGTGACTTGATTTTGGAGTGTCCTTCTCCTAGAAGAGCTGCTTACCATAGCTAAAGAGTCTCTTCTACCCTCACAAAGGGAAAGTGGCCATTGAACAATTAAAGTGCAGTAGTTAACCCCTTGAGTGAAGAAGAATTGTTTAGTAATCTCAGTGGTGTCAGGTGTATGAGGACAGGAGAATATGTAAAGAATATGCCAGACTAGTCGGTGTATGTGTAGGCAAAGTGAAAATGAACCATAACCAGAGAGAAGGATCCAATGTAGTACTGTCTGGCCAATCTTTTACTACTTTTGCAATGAAGTTATGCAAAAACGTTTTGTGTTACAAAGGAACCTTTGATATGATGTTCCATTCTGAGGAAAGGATTTTAATTGTTAAAATTATGCTATATTAATGAATATGCTAGCCAGGAAATTACACTCATTATGTCAAAAGCATAAAATTACACAAGGTCCGGTAAGAGTTTGTTAATAATCTCTAAGTACATGAACAGTGTTCAAAATGAGGAGAGTAATACTTGAAGAAATTCACTTAATCTTTTGCAGACATTATAAAGTTTTAATGGGTTTTTACACCAAAGATACTAGCGAATCATGACTACACTTGTTACTTGAGTACTCGTTATTATTGGCTGGAAAATAATGTTTAAACAACTACACAATGGACTTGGGATGGAACTCCAACACAGTAACCCTCTTCATTTCTGGCTTATTTTAGGACATAAACCACAATTTCAGCCTCATTTAAAAAAAAAGGACTGGGACTGGACAATGAATTTAGATTAATGTTAAGAGGAAGTACTGTAGTTTCTGTTATCAACGAGTCTAAGAAAATATATAAAAAAAAAAATTGTTGTTAAGGTAGGCAAACATTATAGTATAGAAGTAAAAAGGTGATATCAAAGAAGAATTGAACATTAGAGATTTATTCATTAATAAAATGGCAACTGGAGTTCTACATACAAAGAAATTTAAAAATAATGTAGCTTCGTTAAGAAAGGCCGGGGTGCACTATAGACCTATGTACCCTACCGCCTAATTTTCATTGATTCTGACCAAGATGTTTTTCAGTGAATAATATCAATTACATCGTAATCTTCTGTATCCCGAGGCAACTCATGTTATTATAATGCTGATTTGTTTAAAATTGGCATCCTTAGAACCTTACTTTCAATGGCTGTCATGGTTAAATGTAATTGGATGGATGGAACTAAAAAAACAGACACTTGACTTAAGAGAGAAGAAAATTGATTATGATATTGCTAAAAGCTGAGAAAGGATGTCACAAAGAGAGCATCTCAGATCCGAATGCTGTAGATGTCTCAGTAAATAAAGCCTATATATATATATATATATATATATATATATATATATATATATATATATATATATATATATATATATATATATGTATATATATATATATATATAGTATGTATATAATATATATATATATATATATATATATATATATATATATTTATATATATATATATATATATTTATATGTATAATATATGTGTATATATATATGTATATATATGTATACATATATATATATATATATTATATGTATATATGTAGATAGATAGATAGATATATGTTATATTCTGTATATATACAAATATATATGTATGTATATACTGTATATATACTGTATATATATATAAATATATATTATATATAATATATATATATATATATATATATATATATATATATATATATATATATATTTATATATATATATATACTGTGTATATATGTATATATATATTATATATAATGTATGTATATATTTATATATATACATACACACACATATATATATAAATAAATATATATATATATATATATATATATATATATATATATATATATATATATATATATATATATTATATCATCATCATCATCCTCATCAAAATCCTCTCCTCCTAGGTCCTCGGTTAGATTTCACCTGTCGTCTCTATCTTCAGTTTTTAAATCAATACTCCTCCGTTCATCATCTCCTACTACAAGATTCAGTCATCAGCCATGTAGGTGTGGGTCTTCCAACATTTCTAATGCTTATGGAGCCCAGTTAAACGCTTGGTAAACTGATTTCTCTTAGGAGTGCGAAGAGCATGCCCAAACCATCTCCATCTACCCCTCATCCTGATCTCATTCACGTATAGCACTCGAATAATCTCTCTTATAGTTTCATTTCTAATCCTGTCTTGCCATTTAACCCCCAATATTCTTCTGATGGCTTTGTTCTCAAATCTACAAAATCAGTTGGAGATTGTTTTATTGTTATTTTACGACTTGTGTCCATACAGTAACACCGATCTCTCTAACCTAATATTTCATCTTCCATAGTATAATCCGTTCTCATCATCTGTCTTTATTTTTTTTTCTTGTGTCCAACCGCATGTGATATTTCATGCATTTTTGTAAGCAGGCTTTGCAAGTCATGTGGTGTTCTGCTAATAAGGACAAAATCCATAAGGATGATAAACACCATAGGTGACAACACATTCCCCGGAAGTACTCTACTGTTCATTGTAAATAACATTTGATAGGACTCCACTAACATTAACTTTGCATTTGCTATTTTCTTGAACAGACTTAATCAAATTAACATATTTAAGGGGAACTCCATAGTAACACTGGACTCTCAATGAAATTAGCCGGTGCACACTATCAAACTATCAAATTATCATAGTTCACAAATGCCATTAAAAGTGTCTTTCTTTATTCTAAACTTTGCTGTACCACATATCTGAAAATGGAAATTTAGTCAGTACAACTGCATTTTCTAAATCCTGCTTCTTCATCTCCCAGCTTTTCATCAATCTTACTCTCCAGTCTCTTTAGAATAACCATACTATATATTTGCATAACAACTGACTGATTGCAATAATTCTGAGGCATAACGCCTCAGAATTATTGCAATCAGTCAGGTTTTTTTTTTTTCCCTAACACTCCTAACTCCTATTCATCACGTTCTGCCTCTTCACGCCACATTCTACAAAATAATCTTGTGAATAGTCTGGGAGTCACTTCATATTCGGCCAATGTCATCTCAGCAGATATTCCATCGCATCCAGTGGCTTTACATCTCTTGATTTTTTTTTCAATGATAGATTCGACTTCAAACACACTGAATTCATTCATGGGCACATCAAGGTCTTCATCAGCTTCAGGTATATCAAAAAAATTATTCCCTTCATATCTCCTATTCATGACCTCTCTGGAGTGTTCCATCCAACGTTGCCTTTCGTCACGATATACACGATATTCAATACTGTATATACGGATGAACTTGTGGTTTCTCTCATCACAACGACATTTAAGCTTCAAAGGGTGAAAACGGAAATCTATGTTGTTGCATTACATTGATTCAGTTGGCTGTAGTTTGAGCTATTGACTCATGGCCCCCATCAGGGCTACATCGAATATTGAAATACACTTCGATGTAAAAGTGAGCACAATAGACGTATGAATATGAAATCTGAAATTTTGTGAAAAAAATATGAAAAAAGAGTAAATATAAAATGCCCTTTTGTTCTGAGGGAATAACCGGTCTATACTGCTTTTTGTTTGTACAATAGGCACCATGAAAAAAGAACTTTAATAATCGTTCATTCTATCAACAATTCATATATATCTTTCCCTTAACTATGGAGTTGGTAGTAAACTGCAACGTATATTTTTTATTATGATCGCCTTTGCTCCAATAACTCTGTAGGCATTATATATCACCAGTGTACGCGACCCGCATGCTAACATATACCGCCTAGCACGGTATATATATATATATATATATATATATATATATATATATATATATATATATATATATATATATATATATATATATATATACTGTATATATGTATATGTATATATATAAATATATATATATATATATATATATATATATATACATATATATATGTATATATGTTTATATATATATATATATATGTTTATATATATATATATATATATATATATATATATATATATATATATAACCAGACACTTCATCCTTATTATATAGGTGTGATTGTCGTCCCTTTTCATCTTTTATTTTGCCTACTGTCTAATGATTAATGAAAGCGGACTTATTCCACTGCTGAATTTTCAGCGTTGGGGAGAGAGAGAGAGAGAGAGAGAGAGAGAGAGAGAGAGAGAGAGAGAGAGAGAGAGAGAGAGAGAGGCAATCACACACATAATTCAGTTATTCATTCCCTCTGGGAGTCTGCTTTCTCCCAAAACAAATTTGAACTGTCGAGGTAAATGAGAACGAGGTCGTTTTGGGAGGGTATCACATTTCTTGTCGTCAGAATATAAGGGAAAATAATATAGCACTCGGGACATTTTTTATTTCCGAGTGCTGACTGTACTCGCACTTCTATCTCTTTTCTTATTTCTTTTCCTCGCTGGGTTATATTCCCACGGGGAGCCTTTGGGATTATAGCATCCTGCTTTTTCAACTAGGATTGTAGAAAAGCTAGTAATGATAATAATAATAATAATAATAATAATGATAATAATAATAATAATAATAATGATAATAATAATAATAATAATAAACTCTTATCAAGTATTTTTTCTCAAGAGCTTTCACAAGACAGGCGGTTGCTATCTTAATTTTTACGTCTTATTTTTCACTACTTTTTTATTCCATAACTCAGAGTTTGTCACAGCAGTACATTTTTACGTTGAATGCACTATACCTAGTAATGAAAACATTGAAGTTTTTCCTTAAATAAACAATGAAAACTGCAACAAGAAATGCGATGGAGAAATAAACCTCGTAAAACTTGCCAGATGTCTTTTGAAAAATCGACATTATTAGAGTGGCAAAAGTTATCATCTTATGTAAACACCTCGGCATATATTATTTTTACTTATAAAAATCAAATTTTACTTCATTTTGATGTCTTTTTGTTTAATGATAAGACGATAGTTTATTTAGATTAACTAGCAGTTTTTAACTGTGTAGTTAAAATAACTTAAACTCCTAATTTTTCCAAAGTCAAACCATTGTTTTCTAGTCTTAGGTAGTGCCATAGCCTCTGTACCATAGCTTTCCACTGTCTTGGGTTGGAGTTCTCTTGCTTGAGGGTTCACTCGGGCACACTGTTCTATTTTATTTCTCATCCTTTTGCTTTTTTAAAGTTTCTATAGTTTATATAGGAGGTATTTATTTTAATGTTGTTACTGATCTTGAAATATTTTATTTTTCCTTGTTAACTTTCCTCTCTGGGCTATTTTCCCTGTTGGAACCCCTTGGATTATAGCATACTGCTTTTCCAACTAGGAATGTAGCTTAGCCATTGATAATAATAATAATAATAATAATAATAATAATAATAATAATAATAATAATAATAATAATAATAATAATAATAATAATCTTCTTCCCAGCTGGTTCCCATTTTTATATGGGGTCGCCGTTGCGGATGAGCCGTTTCCATCTTTTTCTATTTTGCGCTTCTGCCTTATCAATCCCCTTCTCCTGTAAGTCTCCTCTCACACGGTCCCTCCATCTCTTTCTTGGTCTCCCTCTTCTTCTTCTTCCCTGAACCTCCATCTCCATAGTATGTCTCCCAACGTGGTCCTCATCTCTCCTCATCAGGTGTCCATACCATCTCAGCCTCCCTCCTGCACTTTCTTTGATATTTCCACCACCTTTGTCGACCCCCTTATGTAGTAATTTTTTATCCGATCCTCTCTTGTCCCCCCAGACATCCACCTAAGCATTCTCATTTCTGCCACATCCATCTTCTTCTCCTCTGTCTTCCTCATGCTTGCTGTTTCCGTTCCATACAGCATTGCTGTTCTTACCACTGTCTTATAAAATTTTGCTTTTAACCTCAGTGGTATTCTTTTGTCACAAAGAACTCCTGAGGCTGCTCTCCATTTGTTCCAGCCTGCCTGTACCCGGTGTTTAACTTCATCTTCCATACCTCCTCCAGCATTAATAAAGGATCCCAAATACTTAAACTTATCAACTCTTTATCTGTTCTCCCCTAAGATGAATACTTTCTCTATCATCCCCCTCACTGGTGGTACACATATATTCTGTCGTAGATCTACTTATTCTCATTCCTCTGTCCTCCAGTACTTGCCTCCACCTTTCCAATTTCATTTCCAGATCTTCCCTGCTCTCTGCGCATAGAACAATATCATCTGCATACAATATGTTCCATGGTACTGCCTCCCTTACCTCTTCTATTAAAACGTCCATCACCATGTTAAAGATAAATGGGCTCAGAGCTAACCCTTGGTGTAATCCTACTCTCACTTCAAAACCCTCTTTCTCCCCAGCACTGCTCCTCACTCTAATAATAATAATAATAATAATAATGATAATAATAATAATAATAATAATAAGTCTTTTGTATGGAATAGATCAGAGAAGAGCATTGGCTCCCAAGCACACCACCTCTCACTGAGTAGTCGATAAAGGCATTTGCATGTGGTAGATTTGTGTTCGTCGTTAATGACACTTATTATTATATATCGGCGTTTACCTTTCCTTTTGCTTGGGTATATTGTAAGTAATATGTTTCCTCTAGTTTTCGAAGTACTGATTTGAGCAACTAACGTTTCTCTCTGCGTAAGCATAGGCCTATACATAAAGTGCATCTTAGGCTATGCCTACCCGTTATTTTTTTCAGATAAAAAAAAAAAAAACTTAGAAAATCAGAGCACTTCTATCATTAAATCTGAACATTCATGATTATTCTCTTATAATTCAACAAACATGTTACCCATAGAATACTGTTAATATCGTAAATTACATTAGCTGTTGCAAGTTTGAATAAAAATTTACGTTGCGTTATAACATATTACATTAGCAGTGTAGAAGCCTAGACTATAATTTGGGGATGGTTTGTTTTAACTTTATGATGGCTTGATTTGACAATGGATGGTTAACAATAAGCCTATGTTTCAGTGGTTTAGCTTCTGCTGCTCTTGAATTAGGACCAGCCATTCTGTGCGTAAGGTGAGGGGTTGAATGTTTTGATAATCCTGACGTGGACCCTTGAACACGGACATGTTGACTGAGTTCATTTGCACCTACCCCAGTGACTTCTCATAATGAACCTAAGAAAGAATTCATTAATTGCTTTTTTGTCAGATTAGAAGACAATTTGAATTGATTACATAGATTCTTTATCATCTTAAACCCATCCGTTATACCGATGGTAATACGTAACTAGTCAATAAATGACTATCACGGTATCCATAGGGGTTTGGTGTTGGTGGTGTATCTCTTCCAGCTTGGTGTCTAACCTTTTCATTTTTGCCTCTTTATTCAGTGTAAGTGCTGACTTCCCCACCAGTTGCACTTCACTTTAAATTGCCTCTTTGACCTAGCGGCGGACCATAAGACTTAAATACCATATATAATGTAACATTTCCGCCAAGGTAACCTGTATTCATCAAACCCACTTTACCCCAAGCGCGCCGTCAAATAACGTGAACTTCACTACGGAATCATTTCAAGACATTAGAAAGTGGAGCTGTTGGACAAGTAGATGCACCAGTACTTGCCAGACAGCTCAAATCCTATAGCTAACGGTTAGAAGTATCAGTGTTGCTATACCATTAGTAGGACTATGACCAACTCTTACGTTGTCACGTGATAAGAAACCCCACAGTTAAGGTATTATTTCAAGAGTGAATTATGACCGGTTTTTATCCAAGTACCGACTGTTTAGTTAATACCACCGCTAGAGAGCTATGGGGTCCTTTGACGGTTCATTTTCCCCTTGCCTACACATACACACCAAATACTGGCCTATTCTTTACATATTCTCCTCTTTCTTTATACACCTTGCAACGCTGAGATTATCAAACAATTCTTCACCCAAGGGGTTACTGCACTGTAATTGTTCAGTGACCACTTTCCTCTTGGTAAGGATAGAAGTGACTCCTTAGCTATGGTAAGCAGCTCTTCTAGGAGGACACTCTGGAATTAAACTATTGTTCTCTGTTCTTTGGGTAGTGCCATAGTCTCTGTACCATGGTCTTCCACTGTCTTGGGTTAAAGCGCTCTTGCTTGAGGGTACACTCTGACACACTATTTCTATCTTATTTCTCTTTTTGTTTTGTTAAAGTTTTCCAAGTTTATATAGGAAATATTTATTTTAAAGTCACTGTTCTTAAAATATTTTATTTTTCCTTGTTTCCTTTCCTCGCTGAGCTATTTTTCCTGTTGGAGCTCTTGGGCTTATACCGTCCTGCTTTTCCAACTAGAGTTGTAGTTTAACAACAAAAACAACAACAGCAATAATAATAATAATAATAATAATAATAATAATAATAATAATACCGTGAAAAAATCATTATAAGAACTTTGTGGTTAAGAGTCAGCTGTCAGGGGGAGAAGATCAAGAGAGAAGCAGAGAATTAGATGGAGAGGTAAGGTGAAGGATGGTATGGAGAAAAGAGGTTTGGTGGAAGAGGATGACTTTAGTAGAAGGCATTGTAGAGGGCTCATCAGGCAACTGACCCCTTCATGTCAAACCTCCTTGCCTTAAAGTATTAGTCCGTGGGCTGAGGGGGCTCACCTTGCACCCCCCCCCATAAAATTGACAAAAGTGATTTTAGGTTGTAGCTTTTGATCCATATTTTCATTTTTTTAATGTTCCCATTGAAAAAATAGAGACGCACTACCACTACTGGGCCACTTTCTTCGATGACATCATCGAATTTTGCTGCTGCCAATTTTGGGGTAGGGGAAACCAAATTAGACATAACTCCGGACTGAATGGTCAAAGAAAGATAAATGACATATCAAAATGTTTGCTTTGGGCCTCTTTAACAGATAAGATAGACAATTTGCAATTATCTTTAATAATTAGGTCACCAGAGGTCATAAGGTCATCAAATTTGGGGTCAAGTGAAAATTTTAGGCACCTCCATAAATGTAACCCCAGGACCAGCCAGACCAATATCTGATGACATTTTCTGCCTTATTTCATCTCCAGAGACCTCAAGAAATAGAATGATACCCATTAAGTGTACTTATTGGCCAAATCATGGAAATGAGATGTTATGTAAAAAGGTAAATTTTCAAATTTGTCGTTTTTATCCTCAAAATTGTAAAAACTGATAAAGCGCCTAACTCTTCTTACAGAGGGGCTACGGAAATTATTTTGGTGTGTTTTCCCAGGTTTTGGGGTCAGAGAATCCAAAAAAAGCATTCTCAACAATGTCAACTAATTACATCATGCTGAAATTCAAGATGGCCGCCACTCTGGACGCCGTAATTTTGACTTGGCTATAACTCCTCCATGAATGCAGCAAGAGAGATAATATTCGTGTCCTCACCCAGGTTCTTGAGATCACAGCATCCAATAAAGGAAGTCTCAACAAGTCTGTCAGTAAATTTGGGGAAAGTCACATAAATCAACAACAGAAACGCTTTATTTGAAGGTTACAACAATCATGAATGAAATACAATAAAACTGTACATGAATGTATAATATACTCATATGATGCAAGACCTCATTGGGAAAATTCACACTGTGTTGCTTTGGACTACAGAATAAAGTCAACCTATGCAAGGTATAAAGTTTGATAATCTACTTGGGTACCTTTGGGTCCACTTTTGATTAATGGAAAGGCAATTATTGGAAACATCTTGTGATACAAGGGAGGTCCTTGGTCCTTCGACCCTGAAATCTACCATCTTGTTACTTGAAACTTTCTTAGTCCAAGTCAGACCCACTATCATCACTTTCATAGTCATCCTCAAAATTTCCACCACTTTCATTGTTTTCATCTAGGCTTTCATCATCAGACGTCTCATCATCGTCCATCATCTCAAGTATATCAGCCATACTTGTAGGAAGTGCAGTTCCCTTGAACCAACAGGGATCTAGATTTCCATCCTTCATTATCCAACCAGGATCCACAGCTGGATGAGGGACCTCAGGTTTGGGATAATGGGCACGCTTCCATATAGCAACCTCATAGTTCACCTCCTGATATGCTCATTTAGACACTCTTGGTGGCTGAAGAGATGAAAGATCAACACTCTTCTTTGAATCCAGCGACTGCCCACTGCACTTTAACTCGAGTATTTGGTATCGAAGCTGGTCAACTTCCTTTGTCTTAGTTTTGGCAGAATACAAGGTGCAGGTGAAATCATCAAGAGCAAGGAATATTTCATCGGTTACCTCCCATGACTCCCTTAGGCAACTGAAGACTTCTTGGTACTTTGGGCATTTCTGTAAAACTCGCAGCGGTTTTAACTTGACAATTCCTTTAAAGGAACTGGTCATATCGCATCTACTGAATGCATGCAGACCAAGGAAAGGAGACCAAGGAGAGAGGCACAGTAAGTTGGTGTGAACCCTTTCAATAGTTCTGTGACATCTATGAATCGCCTTCTATTCCCAGTGCCAGTATCAAAAAGGAGTTGCACACCTAAGTTTGGAGCATGATACCGAAGTATGAAGAATATGTCACTGTCTGGACTTCGAACCCGAACAGATTTGTATCTTTTATCCTTGGCATAGGATCTTACTGTGCCTCTCTCCTTGGTCTCCTTTCCTTGGTCTGCATGCATTCAGTAGATGCGATATGACCAGTTCCTTTAAAGGAATTGTCAAGTTAAAACCGCTGCGAGTTTTACAGAAATGCCCAAATTACCAAGAAGTCTTCAGTTGCCTAAGGGAGTCGTGGGAGGTAACCGATGAAATATTCCTTGCTCTTGATGATTTCACCTGCACCTTGTATTCTGCCAAAACTAAGACAAAGGAAGTTGACCAGCTTCGATACCAAATACTCGAGTTAAAGTGCAGTGGGCAGTCGCTGGATTCAAAGAAGAGTGTTGATCTTTCATCTCTTCAGCCACCAAGAGTGTCTAAATGAGCATATCAGGAGGTGAACTATCAGGTTGCTATATGGAAGCGTGCCCATTATCCCAAACCTGAGGTCCCTCATCCAGCTGTGGATCATGGTTGGATAATGAAGGATGGAAATCTAGATCCCTGTTGGTTCAAGGGAACTGCACTTCCTACAAGTATGGCTGATATACTTGAGATGATGGACGATGATGAGACGTCTGATGATGAAAGCCTAGATGAAAGCAATGAAAGTGGTGGAAATTTTGAGGATGACTATGAAAGTGATGATAGTGGGTCTGACTTGGACTAAGAAAGTTTCAAGTAACAAGATGGTAGATTTCAGGGTCGAAGGACCAAGGACCTCCCTTGTATCACAAGATATTTCCAATAATTGCCTTTCCATTAATCAAAAGTGGACCCAAAGGTACCCAAGTAGATTATCAAACTTTATACCTTGCATAGGTTGACTTTATTCTGTAGTCCAAAGCAAAACTGTGAATTTTCCCAATGAGGTCTTGCATCATATGAGTATATTATACATTCATGTACAGTTTTATTGTATTTCATTCATGATTGTTGTAACCTTCAAATAAAGCGTTTCTGTTGTTGATTTATGTGACTTTCCCCAAATTTACTGACAGACTTGTTGAGACTTCCTTTATTGGATGCTGTGATCTCAAGAACCTGGGTGAGGACACGAATATTATCTCTCTTGCTGCATTCATGGAGGAGTTATAGCCAAGTCAAAATTACGGCGTCCAGAGTGGCGGCCATCTTGAATTTCAGCATGATGTAATTAGTTGACATTGTTGAGAATGCTTTTTTTGGATTCTCTGACCCCAAAACCTGGGAAAACACACCAAAATAATTTCCGTAGCCCCTCTGTAAGAAGAGTTAGGAGCTTTATCAGTTTTTACAATTTTGAGGCTAAAAAACGACAAATTTGAAAATTTACCTTTTTAAATAACATCTCATTTCCATGATTTGGCCAATAAGTACACTTAATGGGTATCATTCTATTTCTTGAGGCCTGTAGAGATGAAATAAGGCAGAAAATGTCATCAGATATTGGTCTGGCTGGTCCTGGGGTTACATTTATGGAGGTGCCTAAAATTTTCACTTGACCCCAAATTTGATGACCTTTTGACCTTTGGTGACCTAATTATTAAAGATAATTACAAATTGTCTATTTTATCTGTTAGAGAGGCCCAAAGCAAACATTTTGATATGTCATTTATCTTTCTTTGACCATTCAGTCCGGAGTTATGTCTAATTTGGTTTCCCCTACCCCAAAATTGGCAGCAGCAAAATTCGATGATGTCATCGAAGAAAGTGGCCCAGTAGTGGTAGTGCGTCTCTATTTTTTCAATGGGAACATTAAAAAAATGAAAATATGGATCAAAAGCTACAACCTAAATGCACTTTTGTCAATTTTAAGGGGGGGTGCAAGGTGAGCCCCCTTAGCCCACGGACTATATGGATAACTGTGGAGGACGAAGTTGGCTCGCTATTAACCTTTTGTGAACAAAAGTGTTGCTACAGACAAGTAAAATTAGCACGACTAGAGAACATTTTACATTTTTTACCTGTTCTCTCTCTCTCTCTCTCTCTCTCTCTCTCTCTCTCTCTCTCTCTCTCTCTCTCTCTCTCTCTCTCTACTAGTGATTTTCTTTGGTCCATCCCCTTTAGTAGAAACGGATTAGTGTATGTGTAATATATATATATATATATATATATATATATATATATATATATATATATATATATATATATATATATATATATATATATATACTGTATATATATATGTGTATATATATATATATGTGTATATATATATATATATATATATATATATATATATATATATATATATATATATATATATATATATATATATATATACATATATAATATGTATGTATATATATATATTCATTTATAGTATGCGATACATTTGTATCTTTATATTCAAGGAAGTTGGTAGAAAGTAGATAATTCAACATTTTAAACTATGTTTATAACAACCAAGCTTTCGGGAAACCATTTTTTTCACCCTCAGGGCTAAAACATTAATTTTTAATGTTCATGTTTTAGCCCTGAAGAGGGAAAAGGTGGTTTTCCGAAAGCTTGGTTAAGCATAATAAATATAGTCCAATATGTTGAATTTTCTGCTTCCAGTCGCCTAATACATACATACATACATACATACATACATACATTTATTCATTGCCACTAAAGGGGGTGGACCAAAGAAAGTCAATAGTAATCACTGCCAGAGAGAGAGAGAGAGAGAGAGAGAGAGAGAGAGAGAGAGAGAGAGAGAGAGAGAGAGAGAGAGAGAGAGAGTAGGTAAAAAATGTTCTTTAGTCTTATTTATTTTATGACCTGGATTCTCATCTCATTCATCTTGTGAAGGTTTTTTTTTTTTTTCATTATGCCAATAATAGTTTTGTTACACGATGGTCATTTCCTTACACATTTGTTTCATTGGATTTATGGAGGTTTATTGCTCATTCTGGTTCTGTAGGTGATGTTTATCTGTGTCTCTGGTGCTTTCTTCATCGTTAGATCTGTAGATATTTTCTTTGTCATCAGATCTGCAGAGGTTTACTCTCTCTTTACGTCCGCAGAGGCTTTCTTTGTCCTCACGTCTGTAGAGTCGTATTGTCATTAAGTCTGCGGAGGCTTTTTTTATCATTGCATCTACAGAGGTTTTCATTGTCACTGGTTTTGTAGAGGCTTTTTTTGGTCGTTTAGCTATGTTAAGCAGCTCTTCCAGGAGGACACTCCGAAATCAAACCATTGTTCTCTAGTCTTGGTCTTCCACTGTCTTCGGTTAGAGTTCTCTTGCTTGAGGGTACAATCGGGCACACTATTTATCTTATTTCTCTTCCTCTTGGTTTGTTAAATTTTTATAGTTTATATAGGAAATATTTATTTTAATGTTACTGTTCTTAAAACAATTGACGTTTTCCTTGTTTTCTTTCTTCACTGGCCTGTTTTCCCTGTTGGTACCCATGAGCTTATAGCATCTTGCTTTTCCAACTAGGGTTGCAGCTTAGCAACTAATGATAATACTAATATCGTCTTTGTAGAGATTTTCTTTGCCATTAGCCCTGTAAATGTGTTTATGTCATTGGATGAGTAGGTGTTTTTCTTTGTCATTAGGTCTCAAGATGATATTTTGTCATTATGTGTACAAAGGATTTTCTTTGCCCTTATGGCTATAGGTGATTTCTTTATCTTCAGATTTGAATAGCCTTTCTTTGTCATTAGGTCTATATATTTACATTGTCATTAGCCTGTAGAAGACTTGTATGACATAAGGTCTTTCAAGGTTGTTGTCTTTGGTCTTTCGAGGTTTTCTTTTTCACGTTGGGTTTTTTGGCTTTCTTTGTCATCACATCAACAGAGGATTTCTTTGCCATTAGTTCTGTAAAGGCTCTCTTTATAATTAGGTCTGCAGAGGTTTTCTTTGTTATGGCTGAAGAAGCCTTTTTTCTTCATATTTGCGGAAGTCATTGGTGTGGGAAATAATTCCGGGAAAGGCCTCCCCGTTTCTGATTTCCGGACCCGAGCCTGAAGGATGATAGAGCGCCAACACTTTCACACTTGACAAACTTAGAACCGCAACGAAGACGGTTTGCTTTCCCTACACACGTGTAAGTCCAAAGATTATTCTATACCGGGACTGTCGGCACCGATATCACCTTGATGTTCAGACGCAACTCCAGGGCGCAGAATAGCAAATCCCAATTAAGTGTGGTTGGACTGAGTCAGTTACGTTAACGACAGTTTCACAAAGAGTTAGGGGGAGCAATACTGTGAAAGTCAAAACGTCCTAAGGACCACCGGGAGGTAATACCGTAGAACATTACAATAAAGGATTGACTCCGATAGCTTTAGATTGACGCAAATATAAACTTACCCTTAAGTCATATCTCACCTCATGTGATAACTCATTTAGTCATTTCAAAATGTAAAGGTCAAGTTAAAAACAGTTAATAATTTTAACCTAAAAATGGCGTTTATTTCCATAAAGTACAACAGGAATTTTCACCTAACTGACACAGGAAAAAACAGCAAAACTACCTAATTGAAATTTGAATAAAGACCGCATGGCATATGAAAAATGAAAAATGCCAAGAAAATGGTCAAATCAATTAAATCGTAAATCAATAATCAAATGACTAATCAACCAATGGAAGTAAAAATGGTGACTGAAATAATACCAAAATTTCTACTCACTACTTTGAACACATTCCTCTCGGGCAATAAAATTTCAAACTTGGTAGAGGGGAACGGGAACACAACTTATGTCAATGGAAACGCCACTTAATTTTTTTGTATGTATATTAATTTTTATAAACCAGACAGTAGGATTTCTTTCTAATTACTTTTCCGGTGTGCAGAACCCTTATGTCATTGTCAATAGAAGCTATGTCATTGGGTCTTATTGAAGCTTGCAGTGTCTTAGGAAGTTTTCTCTTTCTTTATGTATGTAAAGTCATCCTCTGTCATTAGTTTGCATGAACTATCTTGCTATTAGTCTCCATAGCCTATATTTGTCATTATGTCTTCAAAGGAACTCTGTCACTATGTCAACATAGGCTTTCTTTTTCATCAGATTTGCAGAGACTTACTTTATCATTAGATCTGTAGTGGCTTTATATGTCATGTAATATATTGATGTGTTCTTTATCATTTGACCTGTAGAGGCTTCCTTTCTGGAAAAAAAAAAGTATTTCATTACGTCTGCAAATGCTGTCTTAGTCATGGGGTCTGATGAGCCTTTATTGGTCATTGGGTCTGTGGAGGCTTTCCTTGTCATAAGGTCTGTAGAATCTTCGTTTGGACTTGTGTGTGTCTTTTGATGCTTTCTTTAACATTGTCTTTCTTTGTCATTAGATGTGAAGAGAATTCTTTTGTCCTCATGCCTGCAGAGGCTTTCTTTTTCATTAGGTTTATGGAGGCTTTTTCTTGTCAGTAATTATGTAAAGGTTTTGTTTGCCATTAGGTCTTTAGAGGCTTTTTATGTCATTAGATCTTCTGATTCTTTCTTTATCATTGTGTGTGTAGAGGCTTTCTCTGTCATTATATGGATAGAGGCTTTGTTTTAGGTTTGAAAAGGCTTTCCTCATCATTAGGTCTGAAGTGCCTATCTTTGTCAATGGGACAGTAGATGCTTTCTTGGCTATTAGGTCTATAGAGGCTTTTTTTTTCTTTGAAAATAGCGAGTAAGAGAATGGTGGACAGCAAGATAGAGATTAAGAAAGTGGATCTAGAGGGGAAGTGGAGGACATCCGTTCAGTTGCACCAAGCAATAACAGTTAAAGAATTTTGATTACAATATGAAAGAAAAGGAGCAGAAATAGATTTAGAATATAAAAGCTTAAAGATGGGTATAGCTAAAAATTATTTGGTCATTGCTAAAACCTCTAGTTAAGGAACGCTTTGGTTTATTAGGGTTTGTTAGGCACGCTAATCTAAGAATGCTTTTCATCTTTAGGCCTTTTGTTTCACCAGATCCATTACAACTTCCTGTCTCACTACGCATATTTTGGATTTGTCTCATTAGAATCAATGACGACTTTTGTTTCATTAGGCCTATCAAAAATTCACGTCTCGTTAGGTCGACTGAGACTTTGTCTCAATCTGACCACTGTGTGTGGGTTTCTTAATCACGAGGTTACAGAAATTTTTGTGTCATTTTGTATTTATCGGCTTATGAAATTAGGCATATAAAGAATCCTGTGACATAAAGGCTATTGGATAGTCTTTCTCTCACTAATCCTGTAAAAACTTTTGTCTTATTAAGTCTATGGAGACTCGTTATATGTGTGATAGCTTTCTTTTTCTGAATTTATCCGGCTGTAAACTAGTGTGGGTGTTATGTTGTGGTGGGAAGTTTGTTACATTACACATTCGGGAATATTTAATGATTATAATTTATTATTCTATTATTATTATTATTATTATTATTATTATTATTATTATTATTATGGAACAGTTTTTATATAAATTTCTGAAAAACAAGAGTTCTTAACGAATAGGCCGGACTAATATGTTTGAAGTTTGACACCCCTTCCCCCCCTTAAGAGCGACTGAACAGAATTGGGTGAAATTTGTATATCTGACGTAGGTGACTGATTCCGGAGATGATCAGTTTAAAAGCTGAAAGGTTTAAAGGCTGCTCATGAATGGCAGAGGCAAGAGACAGCAACATTGGCCTATCGAGCAGGACAATGACCTAGAGATTGACCATATATAGGCCTACATATGATCAACGCCTAAGCTAGGACCCAGGGGGAGGCCAGACAATGGCTGCTGATGACTCGGCAGATAAACATATAGGGTCCCCCAAACCCCCATCCTTAGCTCACAGTGATGGTGAGGTTGCAGTGACCAAAGATACTAACGACTTTGAGCGGACTCGAACCCGAGTCTGACGTTCACCAGTCAGGGACATTGTACGTAGTAGGTTGGCCAGGGCACCAGCCACCCGTTGAGATACTACCACTAGAGAGTTATGGGGTATTTTGACTGGCCAGATAGTACTACATTGGATCCTCCTCTCTGGTTACGGTTCAGTTTTCCCTTGCCTATACACTCACACCGAATAGTCGGGCCTATTCTTTACATATTCTCCTCTGTCCTCATACACCTGACAACACTAAGATTACCAAACAATTCTTACAGCTCTGTAATTGTTCAGTGGCCACTTTACTCTTGGTAAGGGTAGAAGAGACTCTTTAGCTATGGTAAGCAGCTCTTCTAGAAGAAGGACACTCCAAAATCAAACCATTGTTCTCTAATCTTGGGTAGTGCCATAGCCTCTATAGCATGGTCTTCCACTGTCTTGTGTTAGAATTCTCTTGCTTGAGGGAATACTCGGGCACACTGTTCTATCTTATAAATTATCTTATTTCTCTTCCTCTGGTTTTGTTGAAGTTTTTATAGTTTATAAAGTGATATTTATTTTGATATTGTTGCTCTTCTTAAAATATTTTATTTTTCCTTGTTCCCTTTCCTCACTGAGCTATTTTCCCTGTTGGAGCCCCTGGGCTTATAGCGTCCTGCTTTTTCAATTAGGGTTGTAGCTTAGCAAGTAATGATAATAATGATAATACCACATCGGCCATAACAAGAAATTCCGTCCCAAATTTAAAATCTGTTACCATAGGGATCACCATATACTTATTAATAAGTATAGCTTCATTTATTCGCTGACTGACCTTTGATGAGTTGTTAAGATCGGTGTTTCATTAGGTTCTTGGCTTCTTTTTATGATGTATCATTACCATTGTAAGTAAACATCATCATCATCATCATCATCTCCACCTACGCCTATTGACGTAAAGGGCTTCGGTTAGATTTCACCATTCCTCTCTATCTTGAGCTTTTAATCCAATACCCTTCTCAAATAGCTGAGAAGGTATTTGTCTTTGCATGATTTTGATGTTTGATGTTGCAATAGAAATGTGAAAATGTTCCATCTTGCAAATGTTTGTTTAGCTTTGTTTCATCTTTTATCTTGGTAATGTTGTATTTAGAATGCTCTGAGACTTTTGAAGAAATTACATTAGTTTTTTATTTTAAAGATTATTCATGCTTTTGAACATTTTACTTAGGAAAACCCATGATTTTTTCTCCATTATTTAACATAAATATAGATTCCAGAAATATATTTACTACAGATGGCTGTATCATTCTTTCTTCGATGAATTAGATATTCGTGTATAAGTGAGTTTAATTATAATCAGAATAATTACGGGATAATGGTTATATATATATCGATAAGAAAGCGAAGTCTCCAGGAGGCAAATTAATCCTCTTTCCGGTTAATTTCAATGATAATTTCATGAAAAAAAAAAAAAAAAAATTCTTTGCCGCGAACCATCAATCCTGTACAGCTGGTTTCGGTACACTTCACAAGAAAATAAGCAGACATCTGAATCTGGCAGGTGTACAGTAACGCTGTATTTAGCCAAAGAAAAACTCTTGTAACGCTGGCTATAAAACAATGTAGCTAAGTTTGTGAACACGATAATTTTTTTTCTTTTTTATTAAACTTACAAATTGATGTTAAGCAAATACAGTCACCCGTTGAGATATTGCCGATAGAGTTATTTGGTCTTTTGACTGGCCAGACAATACTACATTGGATACCTTTCTGGTTACGGATTATTTTCTCTGTGCGTACACTTACACTGAATAATCTGACCTATTCTTTACGCATTCTCCTCTTTCCTCATTCTCCTCTTTCCTCATACGCCTGACAACACTAAGATTACCGAAAAAGTCTTCTTCACTGAAGGGGTTACCTGCTGTACTCTAATTGCTCAGTGGCTACTTTCCTCTTGTTAAGGGTAGAAGAGACTCTTTAGCTATAGTAGGAAGCTTTTATAAGAGAAGGACGTTACAAAGTCAAATCATTGTTCTCTAGTCTTGGGTAGTTCCATAGCCTTTGTACCATGGCCTTCTACTGTCTTGGGTTAGAGTTAGCTTGCTTGGGGGTATACCCAAGCACACTATTCTGTTTCCCTATTCTCTTTCCTCACTGGGCTATTTTCTCTATTGTAGCCCTTGGGCTTATAGCATTCTCTTTTTCAAATTACGGTTGTAGCTTAACTAGCAATAATAATAATAATAATAATTACTTTTAACTCAATAATAATAATGATAATAACCTGCTATAATGTTGGATGCCAGACGTTTTCTTAGCTTCCCGCGAAGCCAATTATACATATTTTCACATACGGTTCAATCCCCCATAAACTTATCATCCATAATCATTTGCTGACACTCCAGTCTCGACATTTTGTATTTGTCATCTTCAATATTGAAGTGTTATTGTACTCAGAGAACGTGTTTTATCCCCCCCCCCGCCTCTCTCTCTCTCTCTCTCTCTCTCTCTCTCTCTCTCTCTCTCTCTCTCTCTCTCTCTCTCTCTCTCTCTCTCTCTCTCTTCATCCGTCCAATTCTTCTGGATAAAAATTCATTGTGGCCTGATCCGTTGTTGGATTTTTCGCACGTGCAAAAATACTCTCGTTTTATAGTTTTCCGATATGATTCTGACTTAAATTATTGCATACAGGTTTGACTCGCGAATTGCATTAGGATGTTGATGCTACGGCCACTCTCTCTCTCTCTCTCTCTCTCTCTCTCTCTCTCTCTCTCTCTCTCTCTCTCTCTCTCCTCTCTCTCTCTCTCTCTCTCTCTCTCTCAGATTATCATATTGAATAATCTTTGGTCCAAAACAACTCAGTTCATAAGTTTGTATTACATGTTTGTGCTTATGATTTCAATATTCCCTGGATAATATCTTTGGTATGTCATGAAATGAATCTCAATTCTTCAGCGTTTGCGTATTGAAGACCCAAACTGGTAAAATGTAAATTCAATTTCTGCACAATGTATTATGAAGCATGCTGCTACTAATAAAAGCACCTAATGATATTATAGTAAGGATATTAAGCTCTAAAGTATAACATATTTACATAGATTTTTAAAAAGGGACTTCCAGGTATGTGTTTGTTATTATGATTAAAGTAGATTTCTTTATATTTCTTAAAAAAAGGTGACATGAATACCTGGTAACCATGAGTGTATAGTAATCATTTGATGTTTATTTAAGACACATTCAATGTTGACTATTAGGTGATTGCAATTCATCATCTTTTAGAGTGCTATGGTTTTAGCTCCTTTGAAATTGTAGACTAATTCCTTTTAGTTAATCACGTAAAATAAAATATTTTAGGGTGACAAGTCTAAGTTGTGGTTTGAAATTAAATGGTGGCACCCTCTGACTTTATAGAGACGCTAAGTCTTGTGATTGATCGGCGACCTTTTCTTGAGATTAGTCGGCGACCTTGTCTTGAGATTGGTCGGCAACCTTGTCTTGAGATTGGTCGGCAACCTTGTCTTGAGATTGGTCGGCAACCTTGTCTTGAGATTGGTCGGCAACCTTGTCTTGGGATTGGTCGGCGACCTTGTATTGAGGTTGGTCGGCGACCTTGTATTGAGATTGGTTGGCGACCTTGTCTTGAGATTGGTAGGCGACCTTGTCTTGGGATTGGTCAGCAACCTTGTCTTGGGATTGGTCGGCGACCTTTTCTTGGGATTGGTAGGCGACCTTATCTTGGGATTAGTAGGTGACCTTGTCTTGAGATTGGTCGGCGACCTTGTCTTGAGATTGGTCGGAGACCTTGTTTTGGGATTGGTAGGCATCCTTGTCTTGGGATTGGTTGGCGACCTTGTCTTGTGATTGGTAGGCGACATTGTATTAAATCGGTCGGCAACAATACGCAACCTTTCACCTATTTCTATCACTGACTGGATTTATGTTAGCGAGTGTCGTTGATTTTTCCATATACGTTGAAGGTCATGTTATGTGTTACTATCTTTAACTAAGTCTTCTGTAAACAGTTATTTATAAGGCAACATTGATGTGTTATATTATCTGGTGGTATACACCCATAATGATTGTATTTTACCTGGTGTAAAAAAGAATAAATTTTAGAATATACATTAAAAAATGAAAAGATAATGCCCGGGATGTTTTTATGATAATCATATTCCATCACTGGCTTCTTACAATCATCAATCAATATTCGGCCATTATTTTATCCATAGATCTTAATGGAGTATTTTTTTTTTCAGATGAGCAAGGGAACGCTTCATTAACCCTTCTTCTGAAGACACTAAGGTAAGTTACATTTCTTAGAACTTTCAGTCGGGCCTTGAATATATCAGGCTACTTTAATGACGTCCTGATAAAAAATATTTTTGTTGTGCGTGTACTGTTTGGGAAAGTGCACACTGTCACACCCTTACTGTGTGATGCGTTCCTGTGTGTAGCCCCTCATACCACCTATGTCATCTCTCCTTATAGTAGCTATTTGATTACTTTCCACGCAGTAAGAGTGTGACAGGGTGCACTTTTTTCGGAGCGATCAGTGCCAGGAATTCCCGTGTCCAACTGTGTATACTGTATAAATATTGATTCGATTTGAATACACAGTACCTTGTATTTGCTTGATTGATTGATTGATTGATTTGAGGTTTTCTGGCATCCTGACATCTAAGGTCATTGACACCGATGTATTTGTTTGAACAGCAATTTGCTTGTGAATATGTGATAATTTCATTTCTTTCTTTTTTGTAAAATTTTGTTCTGCTTATGTTGCATATTAAGGGTGTATACTATCAATCGGATTTCCTTGCCAATTAACTAATGACGTTCTTAACAGACGTCAAAATTACTGTTAGAAGTCATTGATCTTGGTGCCTAATTTCTAAGTAAATTTACTCATTCTCCAATGGAAACAAGTAATTGATAGAAATTGATTTCATGATACTTTTCTACATTAACTGGAATTTTATCGTCAATTGAACTAAATTATCAGACTTAGATTTTAGTAATAGCATCGAAGCAGGAAAATTAAGGCTTTGACAATCGGGGATAAAGACATATTGTGTAATGAAAGGTAAAATATATTGTATATATTAATGATCAAAGACAATAAAGGGAAAAGCGGAAAGCACCCCCACAAAAACCCTTTGCACATTTAGCTATTGCCAACACGCCCTATGCTCAACACAGCGAGAAATGGACGATAGAGTAGAAAACCTGATTTTAAACTGATTCCCCCCCCCCCCCCCACATCACCGGTCCACTCCCCAAAATTATTTTTCTCTCTCTCTCTCTCTCTCTCTCTCTCTCTCTCTCCTCTCTCTCTCTCTCTCTCTCTCTCTCTCTCTCTCTCTCTCTCTCTCTGTTTGTCCTTTCTTCCAAGAAGTATCTGTTCTCGTTGTAGGTAACTGCCATAACATGGTTACGAAGTGGTCATTTTATGATCTTGATGCAGGGGAAAGGTCCAGTGCATGAGTGTGCGTGTCAGAGTGTATATGGCATATAAGTGTAGGAAGGCCCCTGCTCATATGCCTTGAAGTTTACCTAAATGGTAGTGTGGAATAAATGTTAGAATAATTTTTAATATAATTTTGGAAATACACCATTCTATATAGAAACAGAGTGGAGAAGGGTTTGAGAAAGAAGGCGAGACAGTAATCTGTGAAGTGGCAACAGTTGGGGAATTGTCGATTCGCTGTGTTGAATATATGTTAATGAAAATTGCACGACGCGATTTTGCAATAAAAACACAAAGGCACTGGGTTTACGCTTTGTTTGTATCTTTCTTTCCGTCTATTTTTTTTTTCGACATGGGAAATTACAAAAGTGTGAAAATTACTTAGTTTTCCCTTTCTTAACCACTACGGTCCTCTCACTCTACTTTTGTTCTACCATATTTTTAGTTGATAGGTAAGATGGGAAAATGAAGAATGAGTGTAGCTAGCTAGCTAACCATTGTAGGAAATAGTTTAGAAAGTTAAGTATTAGTAAGAATAATGTAAAGTGTGGTTAAGCTACAATTTTTTTTATATAAAAGTACAATTTTATTAGTGTTGACATTATATTTACATAGGGAATTCTTCTAATTACGTTTTCAACAAGAACATTTCTTAGTAGAATAATGGTTGAGGTTCATCGTGATGAACATATGAAAATGCTCTTCTCCAGCGTCTGTGATCTATGTTGTTTGGGTAGTTTCTCTCTAATGCTTCAGTTTCCTCCATTAATTCTTCAGTTTGTTGAGCTAGTATACTACATACTTTGGTGGCCAGCCTGTATATCCGTTGATTAATTGGTTCCTCCTTGTATTACCGGTGTATTTGTTCTATATTTAGGACATCATCGTCTTGATTGCTTCTCACTGTGGACTTTAGTATCTTATTTTGGAATTTTTGAAGTTCCCTTGTATTAGAAATCGATGCTAAACAAATGAGTATTGGTGAATATTCCATTATTGGTCTTATTAAGCTTGTTGTAGAAATGGATTTTATTGTTTGTGCTCAAATTCCTAAAACTTTCTAGCTTTGTATTTTGCATTCCTGCTATCCTTAGCCTTTCTCTTACTTGGCTTGATATTCCCCTTCGTACGAATTGCATATCTGGTATTTTTGTGCTTTGGTGAAATTCACTGGATGTTGATCGGACATAAGGATTGTATACAGATACTAATACTAATAGGAATTAGGGTCTTTTCAAAGTTGGGTCCTTTCTTTGCGCAAGTTTTACTGGGTTTATAAATTTGAGTTATGTCATTTGCCAGGGAGACATCACTACAGTGAACAGATAGTGAAGTCACGTCTGATATAAATAATGTGAATAATGCTAGACTTTGGTATAGATCCTTTTGAGACTCCACTTATACACTGTCGAACTTTCTGCGATTTCTAGGTTGTGGCTAGGTACAAATACAGAGTTGTTAAATTTACGGGTAAGGCCCTTCAAGTGTTTCCTGCAGATATAATTTGTCTTGGGAAGATTTGCTCAAGATTTTTGGAATCAATGGAAAAGGTTTGCTTTTTAAGTACACCCGTTTATTTGTTTTTTCTTCATTCCATATTCTATGCACTCCTTCCAATATATGTATTCTTTACATATATTTTCTTTTATCAGTCTTTGTAATAATCATTAAAGTAAATACTGCAGTATATGATATTGGCATTATATGAAGCATCTTTTAATACACTTCTTATCTTTTAGAGGAAAACAAAACAAGTTTATTTATTTAGCGTCGGTACATAAGATCATTAACTTTCTTTAAAGCACATACACAAACATACAAAACTAGGATATATCATTTACTTTATAAAGAATCAAGACCACACAAACACACATTTCTTGGACAAAAAGCATTGGTTAGCGGCAGTCACTTGGGTTTTTTTCCATTTGTCCAGTGGTGATCATGAGCGAGTTGCCATTAATGACATTGACCTCGACCTTTAGAGTCCCAGAACAAAGCATAGGACCCTGACACTCAGATCTGGCAATGCCTGGCAAAAATATGCTACCTATACATTTTTAGTAAAGAAACTTAGGTTTTAACCATTAATAGATTAAGTAAGATATATTCAAAATATCTGTTGATAACAAACCACTACATTTCAAAAAATAAAACCCGGTTCAATAGACTCCTTGACAATAATATGATTACTATACCATAAAATGGGTAACGTATGATTTCTTCACTGGCCATACAACAGCGATATTAAGTTTGACAGAGTATAATAACAGGAAACAACTCTGTGTAATTTTGTGATTTAATTACTTCTTCTCAAAAATGCCAAGAAGTTAAGATGTTAATATTTTGTACTGAAGTTCTTACATCCATATTTTATTAAATGCTTTTCCTTTTAAAGTCTTCCATGTGTTTTCTCTTCCCTTTGTATTTTCTCTTCGTTCCTCTCATTCCTTCACCTGCGCCACATCTCCACTATTACCCATCACTAATGAATCATCAAGGATATTTATAAACCAGGCAGTTTTCCAATTACCAAACAGCCAATAGGAATGTGGCAATTACTGTGTATATCAGGACTTGCTCAACCTAACAAGAAGCATCAAAATTATCCAAAGGTCCTAAAGGTTGTTAGGAAACATTGTTGATCAAAGTTCATAACAAAATCTCAAGTGCTTTATTCACCGTTAGCAATATTAACTTGAATGTCAACTATTTCTTGCTGTCGGCATTTTTTAGGATCAAGTTTATTAAGTGCTTATGCTTTTGAAATTGTGTGGGAGGCTGACATTGAAAGTTGGTATGATAATCATCTCACGTAATGATTTGCATAATAGAGAATTTCGGGAAAGATGGTAGTGTTATTCTTGGAGATCGTGGTGTTGCAATGTAGCGAGGATAATTTGCTTGAATAATATGTCGCATATTTTTCCAATTTCTTCTTTTTGTTGTTACCTCCGCCAACGAAGTTGGAAGGAGGTTATGTTTTACCTCCTGTTTGTGTGTGTGTGTGTTTGTTTGTGAACACCTTCCTGACCATAATTTCAGTCGTAGAATAATGAAACTACCAGGGATTAACTGTTATGTAAAAAGCTGGAAATTATTAAATCTTGGAAGGTCAAGGTCACGGTCAAGCAAAAGTCCAATTCACGTAATCATCCATAAGAGACTTCAAACTTGGTTCATATTTGAGCGTATGGAAATCCACACCAATTCATACATGTTAAGGTCGGTGGTCAAGGTCGAGTTCATGGTCAAGGTCAAGCAAAAGGTCAAATTCCGGTCATCAACCGTACGGCAACAATTTTAATCTTAAAGTAATGAAACTTGCAGGGATTTTGGTCTATTATGTAAAGAACTTTAAATGATTAATTTTTGGAAGATCAAAAGTCAAGGTAACAGGCGAGCAAAACGTTCATATCACGTAGTCAGCCATACGTTAGGACATTCTTGTCACAGACACTTTAGGCTTTGTTCATATTTGAGTGTATGAAAATTCACGCCAATTAATACATTTTAAGGTCAAAGGTCAAAATCAAGGTAGAGCAAAAGGTCGAGAAATAAGCTTCCGCGGCGGAGGTTTGTGCTCTACTGAGTGCCTCTCTAGTTATTAGTGTTGTTGCTCATCTTTCGATCTTTGTTATGACTGTGGTTTTTCAAATCCCAAAGCAGGCCTCGATTAAACCTCGAAATGTCGAAATGAGAGTATATGGTAAACGCATCATGGCCTCCAGTCTCTACATCCGCCCTGAATAGTGTCGTGTAAACAGGTCCATTATTTTCCTTATACATGTGTTAGCGTCACCAGCACGGTTGCACATAATGACACCTTGCTTAGTGAACACTAATCTGCCCTAACGTATTGAAGGTTATATTTTAGTTAATGCAAACTTATAGTGGTGCCACTGTTAACGTGTTATTTGAAAGAGCTCTAAATAGGTAGTAGGCTGGCCAGGGCACCAGCCGCCTGTTGAGATACTACCGCTAGAGAGTTAAGGGGTCCTTTGACTGGTCAGACAGTACTACAGTGGATCATTCTCTCTTTTTACGGTTCTTTCCCTTTGCCTACACATACACCGAATAGTCTGGCCTATTCTCCTCTGTCCTCATACACTTGACAGCACTGAGATTACCAAGCAATTCTTCTTCACCCAAGGGGTTAATTACTGCACTGTAATTGGTCAGTGATTACTTTCCTCTTGGTAAGCAGCTCTTCTACGAGAAGGACATTTCAAAATCAAACCATTGTTCTGTAGTCTTGGGTAGTGCCATAGCCTCTGTACCATGGTCTTCCACTGTCTTGGATTAGAGTTCTTTTGCTTGAGGGTACACTCAGGCACACTATTCTATCTAATTTCTTATCATCTTGTTTTGTTAAAGTTTTTGTAGTTTATATAAGAAATATTTATTTTAATGTTGTTACTGTTCTTGAAATATTTTATTTTTCCTTGTTTCCTTTCCTCACTGGGCTATTTTCCCTGTTGGGGCCGCTGGGCTTATTGCATCCGACTTTTCCAACTAGGGTTGTAACTTAGCAGTTAATAATAATAATGATAATATACTTACCTGCACTCCAGCAGGTACAGTTGTGGAAATGAGTTCTTGTACTGTACCCACTGTAGTCCTCTTTCCCTCCAACCAGCAACGTCGCACTATTACGCCTGAAGTGGTGTTGTGAATGAAATGAAAAGGTGTTCGTTGTGTTCGGCTGTGAGGGGCGGAGAGGTTGACTGCTATTCAGGAAATGTATGGTAGGCTTTATTCGTATTGAAGAAGTGAAAATAAATTACCAAGTGTATGTAATGCACGATCAATCAAGATATCACTTATAAATATTAACAGCAGAGAGAAAAGACGTGTTACCTAGAGTCGAGACTTTGATGTTTCTCTCCTATATGGGCATCTGCTGGTAAACATGTGCACACACACATAGACATGTTTAATAGCCTTTTATAAAAAATCCATCTGCCTGATTTTTGGTGCTCAAATGTCAACAGGTATAATAATTTTGTTCACATTTCAAGAATTAGATATATATTGACAGCATTGATTTCCTTTGACACGTGACTCTCTCTCATTAATCCCACTCGGTGATCTACTTAAAAGTTCAAATCAATCGTCATACTCTTCATCGGAGGATAAACTCGCAACTTCTGACTCCACTAAGTCAGCTTTATCTGAAATTTCCTGAATATGATCTGACATCAAGCTGGACTTAACTGCAAGCACATGTTCACAAGACACTGTTGCCCTCGCAACAAATCATACTCCAAGGGTGATGGAATGTGCTATGTGATCTGTCCGTTTGGCGTGTACTAACTTTTGTGCCTTTTCTCATGAATGCTCCGGTTATGTTGAAATATGGAATTTGATCATATCTAATTGTTTATTTGATAAACTCTTCTGGTCTTGATATTGGTCTGTTGAACCGTCATTCAGTTAGTTTATTGTGCATAAGATTTTTCCTAATTCTAGCCATCCTTTGCATTCAATTCTTCACGGATTGTGCCATCTTTTGCATTCAGATCTTCCTAGATTTTGCCATCTTATATACAGTATAATGTACGCAGTTAATTCTAACAATTTTTCCTTCTTCATCATAAGGCTCAATACTACACAGTATTCTAGAAGATTTATTCTCGCTTTGACCAGATTGTGATTTAATCTTTCGAATCTGATGACGAATCAGTGGATTTTCTGGAATTCAAAATTGTTGTAAATGCTTTCATGTTGAACAGGTTGAAGTAAATTTGGTTTCATAGTTTAAATGATCGATCTATTTTGACGTTGATACTGATCTTGAAATGTATTTTATATATTTCTCATGTGATGTATAGTTTATTAGTCATTTTTATCTCTTCTTTTTCCTATGGGCTGCCATTCCTGCCGAGGCCCTAATCCTCCTAAGGGTTATTAGCATCCTGCTTTACCCGTCTACTGTAGTAGCTTCACTATTAAAGATAATATGAATAATAACAGAAATATATCATCTCAAAATGACAAAATGAATAAAAGATCTCTCAAACTGAAGCACATATTATATCAAGAAATCACGACTAATCAAGTGTTTTACAGCAACAAAGATGATAATAACAATGATAGATATACTTTCATAAGTATATTATTCAGTGGGAAACTCAGATAGCGCGTAGAAGTTGTCATTTGTTTACCCTTTTCCAAAAGCATCTTTACTCAGATGGGTACTCCAGAACTGATATCTAGGACTATTGATACAAAACATTAGAGTTAATCCATTCCATGAGTTTTTAGAAAGAGAAAGTGTTAATTGTAGTTACATAAGCGGCATTTTGAAAATTTCATTGCCCTCTCATGATGTAATTCCTCAATATATATGAAATAATTATATTTGTCAAGTACACTTTTCCGTTAATAGGAGTAGGAGGAGATGAAGATGACGATGACACTAATTATTTATTCTAGTAGCTCTTGATTTAATTGGCATTGAGATATGTTATTAATTAAATAGTTATTTTTGGATTTGTTACAAATAGGGATTGCCAAAATAATGCTTTGTGTAATTTATTTTTTATCAAGAATTGCATTGTAATAGCGAGGTCACCACCCGAAGCAAAGTATCCAAAAAATAACATGATTTTATATTTATAAAGAAATATATATTTGATATGAAATAATAAAATATAAAAAGCGAGTTCTTTATATCAAAATGAGTTTATTTCTATGATTAAATGCATTTTTTTTTTGGTCTGAGGTAATTATGAGAGTAACCTCAATAATGAAAGTAGCAAATTTATTATGTTTGTCCTAAGAGAATTTATTTTTTTTTATTTCTATTTCAGATTCTTGTCTTCTAAAGGTAAGTGGTTTTATGCTGTGGTGCTGTTGGAGTCTGTTGGATAGTGTTTGATGTTTGATAGTGTTTGATGCTCAATAGTGTTTGATGTTTGATATTGTTTTACACTAACTTCTATTAGATTAGGAGGACCCAGATGACATACTATTAGCTTACCATATTCATATGCTATTGCAATCTCTTAATACAATGAGACTTTCAACGTGGATTGTTGATCTGCATGCATACTTCGGTGTTTAGTATTTTTTATATTCTGTTGATTTATTGGTATATTTGTATTCGTAATATGTTCTCATTATCTTTTATTTTCTTGATTTTGTTTTGGCTGGGGTTTACAGATAATGACAAATTCTTGTTTATTATCTGTATGTCGTATTTTATATATGTGTAGATAGATGATGTTTAATATAAGCTTCCATTATTATTAGGGTTTTGAGTACTTCCCTGATATTTGTTTTTTTTATTATATTTAATATGGTACGTATTTATCACTGTGATTTCATATGTATTTTTTGCATGTATTATAATTCCAATTTACACCATTTATTGTTCCCTGAAATTATACTCTATACTTCATGTATCTCATTTGCTTTTTGTGTGTGTTAAAATTGCAAATCGTTTATTTATATATATATATATATATATATATATATATATATATATATATATATATATATATATATATATATATGTGTGTGTGTATATATATATATATATATATATATATGTGTGTGTGTTTATATATATATATATATATATATATATATATATATATATATATATATATATATATATATATATATATATATCTTATATGCTTTTGTTTGTGCTAAAATCACAAATCTTTTATTTATATGTGTATGGTCTATCGCATGAGCTTTATTTCTTATTTAGAAATTGATATTATTTATGGTCCATAGGGAAATATATTTCGCTCCAACAGCATTCGGTGTAAAGCAAAGGTTATCCAGAACGGTATAATCTAGGTGAGTGTTTATTTATTTAAAATATCGTGTCAAAAAGAGTAGATGCTTGAATAATGGCGGCTAAATCTGCGTTAATCTATTATCTAAAAGCTTATAATAATTCATAGTTCTTTGTTCTTTTTAATGGAAGCTAATTATTAAGTTTTTCATAACCAAGTTTGTTTTTCGTCATTACTTAGAGATTAACAGCGTATTTGTTTTTTGACTCGTGTTAAAAAAAATTTTTTTTATAAGAATCATTTTTAACGCACTACAATAGTTAATTTATAAATAGGAATTACATTTAATCAATAATGATGGATTATGTTTTTTTATAAGCTATTTAATCACTGTCAGTATTCTGAAAAGAAAAAAAAAAGAAAGTAACAATTAGATTTTGTGCTAGAATATTGTCAAGTAGGTCAGATGAATGATGCTATGGTTTCAATATATTTATATATTTGTTATGAATAGTCTTATCTATAGGGTAAAAGAATTTAAACCCATGTTGTTCTTACACCACAGATTTAATAAAACTTATGCTGACTTTTTAATGTAGAATATGGGGATAAGTTTTGCTTTCTTAATTATGAGCTTATTTTCTTGCATAATAAAACCGTTCTGGGTAACCTCTCATCTTCAGCATCAACAATAAGGATTTCCTAAAGGTATGGAAACTTTATTACAATGTTACATGAAACTAATTACCTTTGATTTTCAGCTTGACTAGGTCGTCGCTTGGCCTTATATGCGATTCTCTTAAATAGATTTTGATTTTAAGAAAATAAAAAAAAGAAAAAAAAAATTCTAATGCGTTTGGTAAATCCACGAGGATTTTTGCGCGAATTTCGGTTTGTCCAGTTAACAGAGGTTCGCTTTAACTTGCTCGATTTAACAAACTGAACTGATCGTAATTGAAGTTAAAAGTTAAGTAAAGTCATTCTAATTTGGTAAGTTGGAAAAGACCAAATAGCAAGACTTCAATCACAGGAATTAGATCTCAAGACTCCAGTCGGAATGGAAATAGCAGAACCAGGTCATCTAGCCTTGGATGGTCCAGTGAAAGTAAGTACCATCTAACTTTCAATATATGAAATTGCCATAACTGATGAAAAAACTAATAATGTTATATGAAAATGTTTTTTTTAACGTATAAACAAACCTTTTTCTATTGTTGTATTCGCCAGGTCGGTTGGTGTGGTGTTTTGATGCATCTTTGAATACTGGCAGAGGGACAAGGTCTCAAAAACATGCTCTTTGAATTGGTAAGTTTCATGCACACGCTTGCCTTGACTTAGAGAAAGGTTTTCATGAAGTTAAGTAATTAGAAGGTGTCATTAAGTAATTTCAGACTGTGCATATGTAATTATTTGCTGTCCATAAGTAATTAAAGGCAATGCATAAATAATTTGTTTGCCCACAGTAGCACGGATTTTTTTTATTTTTACATTCTTATTAGGCTTAAAGAAAGAAATTGTGCATTTCAGCCTTTAATTTTGATTCAATTTTTTGAGGGGAAAATGTTGTAAAATAGTAATATAAATTTAGAATTTCTCAAACCCGAACTATACCGAACGCATTTAGAATTGTAGATGGGATTCTTGATTGTAGATTTACTTTTGAAATGGTTTTGGAATATTTTATATATATATATATATATATATATATATATATATATATATATATATATATAAATATATATATATATATATATATATATATATATATATATATATATATATATATATATATATATTATTCTTTCTCCTATTGTATGTTCTTTGGGCTATTTTTTATGTT